>NW_015421511.1:0-1411 GCF_001527695.2 Protobothrops mucrosquamatus | reverse complement strand
CGCGGAGCGGCGCGGTGCGGTGGGAGGCGGCAGGACGGGGGGAGGGGTTACCTGCATCCTGCCAGCCGAACTCTGGAAGCCTGCCTGAATACCCATATTTTCCGGCGTATAAGACGACTGGGCGTATAAGACGACCCCCGACTTTTGAGAAGATTTTCAGGGTTTAGAAAGTCGTCTTATACGCCGGAAAATACGGTATGTAAAATACTAGTTTCTTTCAGAGCTTAGAATGCTATATCTACTATCTTAAAATTCTTAACTTTGACCCAGACATCTTTACTGTGTATTACATCATAGTTTTACAGAAACAAGATTGCTCTCTTTAAGATACAGGTTGAGTTATGAATGTAATGGAGCCTGCCCATTCCATTTGTAACTCAAGAATTCGTGGGAGTGAATCTTGTACCTCAAACGAGATCACTCCCTGCTTGTTAAGACGCATGTGGCTCATTAAGTGCACATGAGATATCTCAGGGTGGGGAAGGCCATGGGGGGGCCTAGTGATGAACAGGCCCCCAAGGCCTCCCCGACCCATTAAGATACCTCATGCTTCACCCTCCCTTCCTGCTGCACCAGACTCACCTTGCAAAGATCTGTCTCCTCTTTGCCTCGGTTTCTTTCCCTTTGAGGGAGAGGAGAGTCTGCTTGGAAATGCTTTTCACGCGGACAATGGAAGCTCCTGGTGCCATAATATCACGCGAATTCAAATGCCCATTCTCTGCAGAAGAGATCATGGCCCCTGGAAGCTTCCATTTTCTGGGTGGGAGGAAAGTGTTTGCTTCATTTGCATGCCTAAGGGGAAAAGCGTGGAATCGGAGTTGGCCAGGCGCAGGAACCAATGCCATCCGTGGCCTGGGTGTGCTGCTTGCTCATGTGCACCGGCCTTAGTTTGAGGGCAGGAATGAAGCCTTCGACTGAGTGGGGAGGCATTGCAGGGCCAGACCCCTTGCACCTGATTCCAAGCTGCTGCTGCTGATGGTAGCCACCTGAGCAGCCATAATTCCCCCCTCATCAGCCAGCTACCCACCCTGCCCAGCCTACTCCTTGTCTGGCTGGTCGGCTGGCACAAATCCTTACCGCTCTTCTCCTCCTGCTTGGTTCCTGCACCCGGCCAACTCCGATTCCACACTTTGTCCCATAGGCATGCAAATGAAGCAAACACTTCCCCCCCCCCCCGTAGAATGGAAGCTTCCAGAAGCCATGATCTCTTTTGCAGAGAATGGGTGTTGAACATGCGTGATATTACGGCACCCAGGTGCTTCCACTGTCGGCACGAAAAGCATTTCCAAGCCGACTCTCCTCTCCCCCAAAGGGAAAGAAACTGTGGCAGAGAGGAGACAGATATTTGCAAGGTGAGTCTGGCATGGCAGGATGGGAGGGAGAAGCAGTTGTGGGGAGTGGGGGGGGGAAA
>NW_015421510.1:0-1411 GCF_001527695.2 Protobothrops mucrosquamatus | reverse complement strand
AACGCAGGTATTAAATCTCCTATATAGTTCCTTTAAAGTGCATATAGTCAAGGCCATGGTTTTCCCAGTTGCAATGTACGGATGTGAAAATTGGACCATAAGAAAGGCTGAGCGACAAAGAATTGAGTCCTTTGAACTGTAGTACTGGAGAAGACTCCTGCGAGTCCCTTGGACTGCAAGGCGTTCAAACCGGTCAGTCTTAGAAGAGATCAACCCCGACTGCTCTTTAGAAGGCCAGATCCTGAAGTTGAAACTCAAAGTTGAAAACCCATCTATTCCATGCGGCCGGCCTGGCGTAGTTTTGATTTGGCTTTGCTAGAGGTTTTATATGGGGTATTTTAGAGCAGGCTTTTTATTCAATATTTATTGTGATTTTTATTATTGCCTGTTCACCGCCCTGAGTCCCGTAAGGGAGATAGGGCGGTATATAAATTTAAATAATAAATAAATAAATAAATAAATAAATAAATAAATAAATAAATAAATAAATAAATACTTTGGCCACCTAATGAGAAGGAAGGACTCACTGGAGAAGGGCCTAATGCTGGGAAAGATTGAGGGCAATAGAAGAAGGGGACGACAGAGAATGAGGTGGCTGGATGGAGTCACTGAAGCAGTAGGCGTGAGCTTAAATGGACTCCAGAAGATGGCAGAGGACAGGAAGGCCTGGAGGAACATTGTCCATGGGGTCGCAATGTGTCGGACACTTCTTCGCAACTAACAACAAAACAATAGTTCCTTTGGAGCTGTGTTACTCGCATGGGAATTAACCATGAATTGTAAGTCTCTTTGATATTCTTTATCTCGGATGAAAGCAACTATGGCAGGTGTATCCAGTTAGTTATGGGCACATTGATAAAGAATCAGCCACAATTTTAGATCTGAGGAAAATAGGGCCATGAGGTTGGAACCATACACTTTCAAAATGACTAAAAAGAAGAGGCAAATAAATTATTTTTAGCCAAGAGATTTACCACATTCTGGAATGATTAGATCCCTGGACCCTGTAAAAAGAGCAGATCTGTATTGGAAGATGCTGCCTAAAGGGATATGAGGAGAAAGTGCCATTCTCCAAAGAGGACTGATTGGCATCTTGTAGGACCTCTCTTTTCAAGAAACTTCATATTCTTTCCTGGTTTCCTCCTCAGTTAAAATGAGGCTAGACTAGTAATTGCCTTTTTCGCCAAAGGAAGTAAAAACGACATGTGGGGGTTTTTTTTGAGGGGGGCGGAACAGGACACATTGCCTCCACTCTTTTTTTGAAAGTCTACAATCAACATATTTGAGTTATTTGAACTCTTATGCTCATTTGGGATACTGAAGCCTTTGCATAATATACATGGCATCACAATCTCTTTCAACATATTTTGAACTTTTCTTCCTCCTTTCTTCTATTCTTTTCTTCTTTTGC
>NW_015421509.1:0-1412 GCF_001527695.2 Protobothrops mucrosquamatus | reverse complement strand
CCTCAACTGTTCATCATACGATTTAGCCTTCATACTCTATCATCTTTGTTGCTCTTCTCTGCACCCTTTCTAGGATCTATTGACTTCCTCTAATACAGTTCTGAAGTTCTAAACCAAACCAAGTTCTAAACCAAGTTCTAAACATATTAAATATGTGCCCTAATCTAATACTACTTTGAAATGTTTGTTCAATCTCATTGTGCTTGTATATCTTTTTTTTAAATTTTGTTTGTCTTACTGTCCTTTCTGGGGGGGGTTATTGTATTTTTGAATACCTCTAAAAGAAAATAAAGGGTGGTGTTTTTTTTTTAAAAAGGAAAGAAATGTAGAAAATTGTAAACTCTTTCCTTCCATTTAGTGGCTGTTTGACACTCCAGATCCTGTAGCCTTCAGCGTTCATCATCCAGTACCTTTTCTAGAAAGGACTTCCCTTAGATATTTAAATACAGATCCATCTGAACTGGGCCATTCCAGGACTTGCTTGCATGTGGAAAGTAGTTCTAAGCATAGAGAGAGAATAATACCTCCACCACAAGCTTTTGAGCACGGAGACCATCCCTTAAGAGCCCACTCATAGGTATCCGTTTCTTCAAGAAGGACATTATTGTTTCCAATGACAGGGAGAAGATCTTCATGGATTATATATTTATACATCAAGCTGCTTTTGGAACTATCGTCTTGTGGGATGACCTGGAATCAAAGGAAATAAGATAATAATTAAAAAAAATGCTTCCTTTATGTTCTTGAGTTCTTACTGCCTTTCTTCTTGGAGGGCTGTTTTACCAACACTTACTTAACTGACAACTGTGTACAAGGATTCTGAACTAGTTGCCACGTCCAGCAGAGATGGAAAGCCAGTCTGGTGTGGTGGTTAAGACAAGAGGCCAGAAACTAAGAGACTGGAGAGTTCTAGTCCCACCTTAAGCCAAAGCTAATTGGTTGATGATCTTAGGCCAGTCCTCCTGTCTCAGCTCTGGGAAAGAGGCAATGGGCAAACTATATAATAATAATAATAATAATAATAATAATAATAATAATAATAATAATAATAATAATAATAATAATAATAATAATAATAATAATAATAATAATAATAATAATAATAATAATAATAATAATAATAATAATAATAATAAAGTTGGAAGGGACCTTGGAGGTCATCGAGTCCAACCCCCTGCCCAAGCAGGAACCCTACACCATTTCAGACAAACGACTGTCCAGTCTCTTCTTAAAAACTTCCAGTGTTGGAGCATTCACCACTTCTGGAGGCAGGTTGTTCCACTGGTTAATTGTTCTAACTGTCAGGAAGTTTCTCCTTAGTTCTAGGTTGCTTCTCTCCTTGATCAGTTTCCACCCATTGCTTCTCGTCCTGCCTTCAGGCGCCTTGGAGAATAGCTTGACTCCCTCTTCTT
>NW_015421508.1:0-1412 GCF_001527695.2 Protobothrops mucrosquamatus | reverse complement strand
ACATGGCTTTTTCAACAAGCGGGACTGACCTAGGGTGAATTTTAAATAGGGAATAATTTTTTAAAGATTTTAATAATGACACAGCCATAAATATATTTGGTTTTTAATTGGTTTTATAGGGGAAATGTTTTTTGTGTTGTTTTTTAACATGCTGTGAGCCGCCCTGAGTCCCGTGGGGAGAAGGGCGGCATAGAAGTTGAAAAATAATAATAATAATAATAATAATAATAATCAAAGATTACCTGTAGAATCATCACCAAGGTTTGAATTTGACTCAAAAAGGCTTTATCTTTAATTTGAAACTGCTGGTTTCCAAATTGTCTTCAATAATAGCCCAATATGTATTATTATCTGACTTAATAATTACCAAAACAGAGATCACTGATACTCATTTCCTAGGCTATTTCTACCTGGGTATCAGCACTGTTAAATAGACCGGACTAAGAAATAAACACCCTATAGACATAAAGCTACTTTATTAGAACAGCTATTGTTAACAAAATCTTGCAAGCCTGAATGTGCTTCCCTTCTTCTCTCTTTCATCTCCATGTGAATGGTGGGGGAACTGTATGAACCATTTTTGTAAAACACTGGGCTGAAGCCTCATTTATCTAATCATTGCTCTTGGTTTTTCCTCTCTCCTTCAAGGCTATCCTCTATACCAGGGGTAGGCAACCTTGGCTCTTTTATGACACGTGGACTTCAACTCCAAGAATTCCTGAGCCAGCATGGCTCAGCATGGAAACCTCTCCCTTTCCCCTCAGCATGGCTGGCTCAGGAATTCTGGGAGTTGAAGTCCACGAGTCATAAAAGAGCCAAGGTTGCCTACCCCTGCTCTATACACACTTCCCCTGGAAAGTGTGTGCCAGTCTGATACCAAAGTTCAAGAGCATTAATACTCCTTTGGTCCTGCTTTTTCAAAGACCAGCTTTCTTTCCCCTGTAAAATATAACAGGGAATTTCACTAAAGAGTATGGTTAAAATTATTAACATTTGTGGTTTTTAAAATCTGACTAAGCCAGGAGTTGTACTTTATGGAAATGAATTTAAAAAGTTAATTATGTAATGTGTGAAAAATAAAAGTATTTTTTAACTTACATTCAGAAAGTTGTAAAAAATTAAGAACAACAAGAACCACTGTTTGGAAAGGAAGGCCAATAAGCCAGAGAAACACATAAAGTAATCCAGATATCTGTAAAAGTAATATATTATTTTCAGAAGTCTTCATATAAGTGTAAATACTGACTTCCAGTGAGGAAAATGGCAGAGTGTACGCTTCCGGAAGTGTGGAGACAACGCTGAGAATGGAATCGGGATTAAGTGAGGTGCCCAATTTAGTGGGGCTTTGCCAGAGAAAGAAGACACAGAGATTGTGCACTTGTGCTCAGGAGAAAGTCTGCAGGATCTGAAAG
>NW_015421507.1:0-1412 GCF_001527695.2 Protobothrops mucrosquamatus | reverse complement strand
CGGTGGCTTTTCGGGTGCGCTTCAAGGTGTTGATTATCATCTTTAAAGCGCGCCATGGCATCGGACCTGGTTATCTCCGAGACCGCCTTCTGCCACAGATTACCTCTCATCGGCCGATACGCTCCCACAGAGAGGGTCTCCTCAGGGTGCCGTCAGTCAGACAGTGCCGGCTGGCAACCCCCAGGGGGAGGGCCTTCTCTGTTGGAGCCCCCTCCCTATGGAACGAATTACCCCCAGAGATCCGGGTGATTCCGGATCTCCCCTCCTTCCGCCGCGCCCTCAAGACATGGCTATTCCAGCTAGCAGGACTGGCCTAAGGGATATTTTAATTTGATTTTAATTTGATTTTAATTTGGTTTTTAACATAATTTTAAAAAGAAACGGCAAAAAATCAATATTTCATTTTAATTGTATTTTAAACTTAGTATTTTGTATGGTTTGTCTGCTTTTTAACTTGCTGTAAGCCGCCCTGAGTCCGCCAGGAGAAGGGCGGGGTATAAATTTAATAAAACCTGGAAAAAAAACCTGAATATAAGTGTTAATACCACTTTACAACGCCTTGGTAAGATCAGATTTGGAATACTGCATCCAGTTTTGGTCACCATGATGTAAAAAAGATGTTGAAGCTCTAGAAAGAGTACAGAGAAAAGCAACAAAGATGATTAGGGGACTGGAGGCTAAAACATATAAGGAATGGTTGCTGGAATTGGGTACGTCTAGTTTAATGAAGAGAAGGACCAGGGGGGACATGATAGCAGTGTTCCAATATCTCAGGAGCTGCCACAAAGAATAGGGAGTCAAGCTATTCTCCAAAGCACCTGAAGGCAGGACAAGAAGCAACGGGTGGAAACTAATCAAGGAGAGAAGCAACCTAGAACTAAGGAGAAACTTCCTGAGAGAACAATTAACCAGTGGAACAACCTGCCTCCAGAAGCGGTGAATGTTCCAACACTGGAAGTTTTTAAGAAGAGACTGGACAGCCATTTGTCTGAAATGGTATAGAGTTTCCTGCCTGAGCAGGGGGTTGGACTAGATTATTATTATTATTTATTATTAATTTAATTTGTACCCCGCCCTTCTCCTCATGGGACTCAGGGCGGCTAACAGCCTCATAAAAACCACAATACAAATACAATGACATCTATATTAAAAACCGAATTAAAAGGAAATATTTAAGAAGGCCGATTATTAAAATTATCCTTAAAATACCCTTAAAAACCCCACTAAAAAATCCCTAGGCCAGACCCGCTTGTTGAAAAAGCCATGTCTTTAGGGCGCGGCGGAAGGAGGGGAGATCCGGGATCACCCGGATCTCTGGGGGTAGTTCGTTCCAGAGGGTGGGGGCTCCCACCGAGAAGGCCCTCCCCCTGGGGGTCGCCAGCCGGCACTGTCTGGCTGACGGCACCCTGAGG
>NW_015421506.1:0-1412 GCF_001527695.2 Protobothrops mucrosquamatus | reverse complement strand
AGAGAGAGAGAGAGAGAGAGAGAGAGAGAGAGAGAGAGAGAGAGAGAGAGAGAGATTGTTTTTCTGTATCCAGTCACTAAAGCAAGTCTCTTTTGGAACAGGAGCCCAAGGATCAAGGATTAGCAGGCTTGTAGGAGCTCTTCTATTATGCACTTTGGGAGATAAGGAATTCAAGTATGATTAGAAAAATGCTTCTTAACAAAACTGTTAATGAAAAGGGTAATCTCTTCCAAAAGATAAAACGAATCAGGAAAGGTGGAGGGGCATGATGTACATCCATTGCTACATTTTAGCCCTTCAGATTTAAAAAACAGAAGATGATCAACCTTAAGGTCTAAAGTAGATGAATTTGATTCAGTAAGGATGTTCTGAAACTTCTATTTCCAATTTATCAAAAGGACATGAGATATATACATAAATGGTATCACAACATGCCTGTTTGGATATATCCAGAATACGTTAAAAAGGGAGGGGGTCTGCCCATTCCTAGGCATTTGTATTTTTCACAACACTTCACAGTGCATATGTTTCTGTCTGATCATTTCTGTTATTCAGCCTGTTTATGCGATTTATGCAATTTTATACTCAAGTAATTTAGATAAAACAAGACTGACATCAAATTGTTTCCAGTTTCCTTAGAATGTTTAGAAACGCCCATTGTGTAATTCATTGTTGTCATGAGATGAATTTTGTGACATCATTCAATGACAGTGCAAAAACTTTCTCCATAGAGCATTCCAAAGTTTTATAAGGTGGCAGGATTCCCAAAGCAAATAATACATTATTTTTGGAGACTAACTTTGTGAAGTGATCTTCCAAGACATGTTATAAGAACATGTCAGTCTACAAATTATTTTCTCTTGTTATTATGGTACAAATTTGGGGATTAGAAAAACCTTCCTTATGGTGCTTTTTCTCTGGATTTCAGGAGATGTCAGCCACTCTCAAACTATGGGTTCTGGGTCAAACTCTGCTTCTAATGGCAAAGGTACAGTATGCTAGTGACATCCTTTTTGTGCCTTATCATTTTATTTCTGAGCTTAAAATAACCGAGCAGTTTTATGAAGAAATAATAAATTTTACCTACTGCTGTGAAGATGTAACTGTAGGCAAAAAAAAAAAAGGCTTAGCTGTGCTGGGTGGAATATCTTTGTAATTCCTTCGTTATTTGCCCCCCTCCCCCAATAACATTGCTTTAATTATTTATGTTCTTTAAAAAGCACTGTTTTTATATAATGGCAGTGTTTACTTTAGAAAAATGTTTCCTTTTTTAAGGGGCCTTAAGCACTTGTGAAAAACGCCGTCTGACAAGCAAGATCTTTATTTGTTATTGGTAAAAACTAAAGCTTGTTGCCTTCTGTGTTTGGATGTTCCTGGCTGGGATCCTGTACTCCCATTTTATTTGGGGGTCA
>NW_015421505.1:0-1412 GCF_001527695.2 Protobothrops mucrosquamatus | reverse complement strand
AAGGGGTGTGGCATGTGAAACTCTTGTGATGGACAATTTTGCTGAATCTCCAGTTGCAAGCACTCTGGCAATTTAACCTGGACTGATCGTATGTTTTGTTTTGTTTTGTATTATCAAGTAAAGTCTTTGGCAGGCAGCCACGAAGTTGCTGCCAAGTGTTCCTTGGTATTTGACTGTGCTGAGCAGTTTTTCAGCCCTCGGCTGACTGGTTGGGGGGTGTGAGTCGGACGGGGGACAGAACAGTTCAGTGGTTCTGAGATCACATCTGCTAGTTCCTTGGGAACCTTGGGGTATAATCCATCTGGTCCTGGTGATTTGAACTCGTCTAGGCTGGACAGATGGTCACTTATCATTTTCTTGCCTATCTTAACTTCTGTTTCTATTCTGTTTTTTATGGCACTATTTTTGATAGGTTGGTCTTTTTTTCCCCTTTTTGTAAAGACAGATGCAAAAAACGAATTAAATAGTTCTGCTTTCTCCCTATTGCTTGTCACCTTCTTGCCACTTTCACCCACTAATGGACCAATCATTTCCTTCACTTTTTTCTTGTTTTTTACATATTGAAAGAAGCTTTTTGTGTGTGTGTTATTTTTGACTTTGGTTGCAAGCCTTAGTTCATTATGAGCCTTAAGCTTTTCTATGCAACAAGTGTATTTTAAGTCTCTTGAATTCAGTTACTAAGTTTTGTTTTGGGGGTAATATGTGAGATTTTAACAAATAAATACTGTGTATTTTTGGATCAGTATTATTGCAAAATTAAAATATTCAGAGCAGAAAAACAAATTCCTTTGATACGAGTGATAACTATATTAGCAAGCCAAGAACATCTTCATTGCCTTTCTCTGTATCTATATCCCAGAAGAAAAATAAATGCATAAATTAGCAGGCACCCAGACACTTTTTTAACATTAAAAATTGAATTGTAATTGTAATACCATATTTTCTACCATGATTCTCTAAATTATAGAAGATGACAGTATGTGATGATAGCAGATGGAGTTAATGAGTTTGAATTCTCTACTTTAGATACTAAAGTAGAGTTAATGAGTTTGAAATATCTCTACTTTAGATACTAAAGTATAGTTGTCAGGTTGACCTTGTTTGTTTGTTTTTTTAAAAAAAAATAACTTCTTTTTTCAGACAGATTACAGTTTCATAAATGTAGTATCAAACTGAGTTGGGAGTAGTAATTTTAAAGTTGTGTCCTCAAAAAATTCTGTGTTACTGAAAGATAAATCAATTCTAGGGATGAACAAGGGCTGAAACAGAACAAAAGTAGCAACTCCGTCTCTTATACAAATAAAATATATGCCTACCTGGTACTGTGATATTGCAACTGAAATAGTCAAGAACAAAGCTGGAGAGTGCAAATACACGAAGGCTCAATATTGTCTCCAGGAGGTAATTTGTGA
>NW_015421504.1:0-1412 GCF_001527695.2 Protobothrops mucrosquamatus | reverse complement strand
TGCAATAGTCCAGGCGGGAAACAACGAGGGCTTGAGTGACTGTGCGTAGGGCGTCCCGATCCAGAAAGGGGCGCAACTGGCGTATCAGGCGAGCCTGATGAAAAGCCCCCCTGGCCACGGCCGTCACATGATCGTCTAAAGACAGCCGAGCATCCAGGAGGACGCCCAGGTTGCGGGCCCTCTCCGCGGGGGCTAATGAATCCCTTTGCTTATTCACCTACTTACTGTATATTTTTGCCACTTTTATTGCGCTTTAGAAATAACTAACATAAAGTTGAACCAGTATTAGAGGTACATACAGTATGTTATCTGAATTCTCAGAAACAAGTTATAGGAATGCCATCAGCCAAACTTTCTATGAAAATCACAGTGACTGGATCACTTCCAGTGCAGGAAAAGTTCAAATTGCCTTCTGTCAGCATCAGTCCCTTCTGCTAAATATCAACAGTGAAGAGCAGAGGAAGTTGACCTAGAGCTGACATTGGCATAGCAAGCCATCATCAATAGGTTAACTCTAAAGCAACCATCCATATTATTTGAGTCTTCAATTGGAGAGTTGTACATGTGTAATATTGAAATAGATCAAAGGTCCAACCCATCTGTTCTAGAAACCTGGCAAGATGTGGCTTATATAAAATGATCAGGACCCACATACTTCCTGATTGATTATATACAGGAATGATGGAGACTTGTTTGAAGAAGAGGTGTTATGATAGTCCATAAGAAAAAAAATTTCCTTTTTTGGGCCCCATATCATGGATTTTGCTATTTCAAGGTTCATACCTTGCACTAGGTCAGGGGTAGGCAACCTTGGCTCTTTTATGACTCGTGGACTTCAACTCCCAGAATTCCTGAGCCAACCATGCTGGCTCAGGAATTTTGGGAGTTGAAGTCCACGAGTCATAAAAGAGCCAAGGTTGCGTACCCCTGCACTAGGTGGTTGTATAAGGAATTAAGGAGATGATATTCCTGTCTAGAGCCAATGCTGGGCCCATCTCAGAGCCAGAATGTTTCTTTTTCCTGGGACAAATTCTCATCCAGATTCTCACAATCTCTAGATACCAGTCTACAACTTCCACTGCATCTGTGGTTCAGGCTGGGATGGTGTTATAAAACTAAACATCATTTTATACATGATCCCAAACCAACAACTGAACTAAGTTTCACAACAGCTTAGTGGAAGAAAGTCAGATCAGGTCACATGTCATGGTACAGCAATCGCTCTTTTACCATTGTTAACTGGAACCATTCCCTAAAGTAGGAATGAAACCACTGTACAATGGCAACTGCAACTCTCGACTACACTGAGGAGTTCAATAGACACCATGCTTAATGTTATTGAAACCCATGGAGATATCTAAAAGGATCAAGAGTGTCTACATCACACCTTCAAAGTCTCAATGGACCTCACC
>NW_015421503.1:0-1412 GCF_001527695.2 Protobothrops mucrosquamatus | reverse complement strand
GAGGAGTTCTCACCTACATCGTCCACAAGGGACGACTCGGGAACTCAACTCCTACCTCGGGCAGCTCACCTATCCCCCTATGCCCAGGGGAAAGGTATCAGGCCGTTTGACAGCTGATGCAGGCTGTCAAAACGGCTTTTACGCGGAAACAGGCGGGAGCAGCAAACAGCTGCGTCCAGCGAAGTCGCCTGCCACCGGATCCAATCTAGAAGTGTCAGAAGAATAATTTGGGGTTCCAACTCAAGCCAGGATTGAAATCCAGACAGCTATGAAGAAAGGAGATTTATTTATTCCCCAAAGCAAAGATGTTTGCTATGGGGGTAGCTCATTTTCTCTGTAGCTACCCCCATAGCAAACATCTTTGCTTTGGGGAATAAATAAATTTCCTTTCTTCATAGCTGTCTGGATTTCAATCCTGGCTTGAGTTGGAACCCCAAATTATTCTTCTGACACTTCTAGATTGGATCTCTCCTTAACAAGCTTTCACCCATTATTTCTTGTCCTGCTCTCTGGTATTTTGGAGAATAACCCTTTTCGCTGTGACAGTCCCTCAAGTACTGGGAGACAGTTATCATCTCTTCCTAAACTTCTCTTTGATAGGCTAGACATACCTAGCTCCCTCAACTGTTCATCATATGATTTAGCCTCCAGACCCTTTATCATCTTTGTTGCTCTTCTCTACACAATTTCTAGGGTCTCATTGTCTTTTTTGTATCATGTTGACCAGAACTGGATGCAGTATTCTAAATGTGACCTCACTAGTGCACTATAAAGTGGCATTATCACTTCTCATGGTCTTGATATTATCCCTCTGTTGATGCAGCCCTGGACTGCATTGTTGTTGTTTTTGACAACTGCAGCACACTGCTTGCACATACTTAAGTGATAGTCCACTAGGATGCCTAGATATCTCTCGCAGTTAGTGGTGACTTTAATAAAATGTGATGTTAGAGTATGGAGTAGGATTTTTGCTGTTTGTTTTATTGAGTTTATAGAAATAGTTCAAAAAATATAAGCCCATACCTACATTAGCATAAAATAATCAAATAATTATATGAGATCACATGAATGTTTAATCAATTCATAACAAAAGCCTTTCTTTCCTTCCCAGGACTTCAGGGAGCACAAAAAGTTATCTAAGCACCATCTTGTCCCTGAATTCCTTAATGAAAAATGAAATAAAGTGTTAGTACTTATAACATGTTTTCAGTACAGGAAGGAAGGAAGGAAGGAAGGAAGGAAGGAAGGAAGGAAGGAAGGAAGGAAGGAAGGAAGGAAGGAAGGAAGGAAACTTCTAAGTTGCAAAGATATTGCTGCTAATTTGAAAAACTCTTGCAAGCTTTGTTGATGAAACAATAGTATGCTGGCATTTTCCTTACAGATAGTTCTTGATTTACAAATTTTCATTTAAT
>NW_015421502.1:0-1412 GCF_001527695.2 Protobothrops mucrosquamatus | reverse complement strand
AGATATATTTCTTTTGGGGCCAATGGACAAATCGTTGGAAAAAATAAAACCTCACAGATTGAAATGATGCTCTCTGAGCTTGGTGGTTTTCTTGCAAATATTTCATTACCCAACTAGGGAACATCGTCAGTGCCAATAGAGGGTGGGGCTGATGATATTACCTAGTTTGGTAATGAAACATCTGGAAGAAAACCACTAAACTTTGAAAGCACCAAGCAACCCACAATTTAACCCTGAGCTATAGATATTATCGTCTATCAATTACCAAATTATCCCAATGCACGCATAACAACACTGGACCCAGCATGAGAAACAAGGTTATTGTAACCAGAGCTGATAAGGATTTGGCAGGCTGGAGAACGGGAGGGGAAGTTTGTGCTTCAAGCTAATTGGGGAATGTGATTTATGACTGCTAATTGGAGGAGGGAATTGTGCTTAGATACTATGTGTTCAGGGGTGGAGAATTTAGTTTTTGGCTTTGATTATGCAATGCCGATGCTATGCTACTCAAAATAAAGATTTTTTAAGGTAAACAATGCCTCGAAGTTCTTTGAAGAGTTTCATCTGTAGGAACCATGACAAAAAGATGGTGGAATCAATGGAACTGGCAGAGGTGGCAAAAATTTGTTTTATCAGGGTGAGCAATGTGGCCCCTTTACGACCTGTGGACTTCAACTCCCAGAATTCCTGAGCCAGCCAGGAAATTCTGGCTCAGGAATTCTGGGAGTTGAAGTCCACAGGTCGTAAAGGGGCTATAGTTGACCCACCCCTGGATTAGAGAAAAGATTCATTTTAATGCTGATTGGACTCCCCTTTTGGACTTTCTGCGTGAAACGGAAAAAAATGAAATTACGAAATATGCATTCGATGATTAGATAGAATAGAAAACAAAAATGAAAGCTATGTTGTAAATTTAGATTAAGAGGTTCATGGAAGCTGATACTTATGTGTTGTGGGGGAAAAGTTGGATTTTTTTTGTGTATATTTCTGTTTAGTTGTGCACTTTTGACATTGTAACCTCTTTCGTTCTTTGCTTCCCCCCCCCCTTTCTACAGTATCTTAATTATTGGTTCCTGTTAATTTTTATCTCGCTTGTTTAAAACAGGGGTCTTCAAACTTGGCCCTTTTACGATTTGTGGACTTCAACTCCCAGACTTCTTCAGTGCCTGGCTGAGGAATTCTGGGAGTTGAAGTCCACAAGTCATAAAAGGGCGAAGTTTGAAGACTCCTGGTTTAAAAGATCTAATAAAGTTGTTTAAGAAAAAGAAACCTGCAAGCGACAGATCAAACAGGAAACAATTCTTCCTATCCCAGTGGCCGTCGGACTGTTTCTTTCTCACCCCTGCTCTGTATCGGTCCTTTTTTTTTTTTTTTATAAGGGTGGGGATTAAAAATAGGTTTTTGAGTTCACA
>NW_015421501.1:0-1412 GCF_001527695.2 Protobothrops mucrosquamatus | reverse complement strand
ATGTCCTGTGGCTTTAAGGTGTTGGACCAGGGAAGAAGTTGGTTCCTCTTTTCTGACTGAGTTCTTGTGTTCTTCAATGCGTGCATTTATTCTTCTGTTGGTTTGTCCGATGTATGTGGTGGGGCAGGCGGTGCATGGGATTTCATATACTCCTTGATTTTCTAACTCAGTTTTGTCTTTGGGGTTTCTTAGGATGGTGCATATTTTTCGGTTTGTGCAGAATGCTGTCTTGATGTTGTGTTTGTGGAGGATCTTGCTGATTCTGTCTGTGGTGCCTTTTATGTATGGGAGGAGGGCTTTGCCGTTTTCTTGTTCTCTGTCTTGGATTTTAGTGGGCGTTTCTTTTTGGATTAGGTTGGTAATCTTATTTCTTTGGAATCCGTTGGATGTTAGTACATTAGTGAGAGTTGTAGTTCGGTTTTTAGGTGTTGTTCATCAGCTAAGCATTTTGTTCTGGAGATGAGTGTCTTGGCTACGGAGTTGATCTGTGCTGGGTGGTGGTGTGAGAGTGCATGCAGATAGCGGTTTGTGTGTGTTTTCTTCTGGTAGATGGTGTGTCCTAGGGAGCCATTGGATTTGTTGTAGACTAGGACATCCAGGAAGGGAAGTTGGTTATTAGCTTCTGTTTCCATGGTGAACTGTATTTTGGGGTGTAGGCTGTTGAGGTGTGTGAGGAAGTTGTCCAGTTTTTCTTTCCCATGTGGCCAGATTAATAAGGTGTCGTCTACGTACCTGAGCCAGAGTTTGGGTTTGTGATCAGATTTTTCTAGAGCTTGGGTTTCAAAGTGTTCCATGTAGAGGTTTGCAATGACAGGTGAGAGGGTGATCCCATGGGTGCTCCTTCTATTTGTTTGTATTTTTGTCCGTTATAGATGAAGTATGTGTTGGATAGGCAGTGGTTGGTCAGATCTAGGATGTGCTTGGGGGGGTTATATTTGTTTTGGATAGCTGTCAAGGCTTTTTTGATTGGCACTTGGGTGAAGAGGGATATGACATCGAAGCTCATGAGTAGGTCTCTGGGCTGTAAGTTTTGTTTCTTTATGATCTCTATGAACTGGAATGAGTTTTTTTACGTGTGAGGTGATGGATTCTGCATAGGGTTGTAGTTGTTTGGCGAGAAATTTGGCTAGGTTTTTTTTTTTTTTTTTTTCATAAAAATTTTATTATTTTCAACATAAAAAAGAAAGCAATCACAAGTACATCACAATTAATGAAAAACCCCTCCCCACCCCCCACCCGGACTTCCCAAACCAAATCCCAGGATATTATTCATCTAAAAGTAACCTTATATTAATACCCCTAACTCCACAAAGTATAATTCTACATAAATAGGTGGAATATATATATATATAAAAAAATTTTTTTATCTAAAAACCTAACCTATATTCCACCATTCTATGCTTATTTTGAAT
>NW_015421500.1:0-1412 GCF_001527695.2 Protobothrops mucrosquamatus | reverse complement strand
CCCTACTAAAAACCAATTAAAACCCAAATATTGGTAGCTGTGGCTCTTTAAAATCGTTAAAAATTGTCCCTATTTAAAACTCACCCTAGGTCAGGCCCGCTTGTTGAAAAAGCCATGTCTTGAGGGCGCGGCGGAAGGTTAAGAGATCCGGAATCGTCCGGATCTCGGGGGGTAGTTCGTTCCAGAGGGTGGGGGCACCGTCTAGAGTCCCTCTGATGGACAAAGGCAGTTCTTAAATATCTATATAAATAAAAATGTAAATGTTCGTTTGTTCAAAATCTTAAATCTCCAAAAGTTCTTCACCGATTGTTTTGAAATTTTGACACAACATTGCATTCGAGTACGTGTGTGTTTTTATATATGGTACCTACTATTATATAGATGTCACACCTGTGACAGGTAAAAACACGCTATGATTTTACGATTCCATTTCAATGTTTCCAATTCAGTCTAACATTCAAAGCGAGGCAGTCACATACATTCCTCATTCCTCGCATTCCTATGATTCCAACGGATATGCCATTTCAATTTAAGAGACTGCAATTCCCAATTCGATTGGCGTTTGCAATCACCATCAACAAAGCTCAGGGCCAATCTTTAGAATTGTGCGGTTTAGAGCTAGACACGGATTGCTTCTCACATGGACAATTATATGTTGCGTGTTCTAGAGTCGGCAAACCAGACAATCTCTATATCCGCACAGACAATGGAACAACAAAAAATATTGTATACCCACAGGCATTGTGAAATTAAACATATTACAAACGTGCGCTTTCTCTTTTCTTTCTTTTCCATTTAACCAGACTGAGCCACAGCAACGCGTGGCCGGGTACAGCTAGTGATAAATAAAAATACATCCGAACAGTGTCAACTGAAACCGGCGATATACTTAATAGTCCTGCTTCCTATTTTCCCCACAACTCTGTGAGGAGGATTGGGCTGACAGTGACTGGGGGGGGGGGGGGAAAGTCGCCCAGCTGGCTTTTATGAACGTGCCATGCCAAATCAGTGTGGGCTGAATCAATCCAATAAACCACGGCTCAGTGGATGCCGATTAGCGTAGTATGCGGACATAACTCTGCAAGAAACGGAGGTGAATGGAGAGTCGATTCGGACAGTCTAGCAACTGGACCGTAGCCAATGTTGAAGCGCCTCATTTCTGCCACCAGCAGGAGAAAGCTGGGCACCGAGCACAGCTTGCACGTAACACCCAGAGACTTTGCACTCGGGCTCCAACTGGGAGTCAGCGCGCAGCGGTTGCCTCCCCAGACGGTGAAACGCGTCCCAAGACTGCGCGCATGCGTAATATTAGAAAACTACTCAAGGCAAGCCAAACCTACGACATTGGGTGGAAGGCCACGACTATGGCGTTCTTCCTTGTCACCAGCATGACGCATGCGCACCTCTCCCTC
>NW_015421499.1:0-1412 GCF_001527695.2 Protobothrops mucrosquamatus | reverse complement strand
GTTATCTGATGACGCGATGAGTGAGGAATAGTAGTTAGTCCTAGTCACCCTCATCGCCACTAGGTAGGATCTAACATGTATCCTTACCTGTGTTCGAGCGGATTCGGTTCGGCTGGCCCTCCAACTGCTCTCTAGGCGTCTTTTCCGACGTTTCATCTCTCTCAGCTCCCCAGTAAACCAGGGGGCCAGTCGAGATCTAAACATTGTAGAGTAGGCCATTCAAAGATACTGAACTAAAATAGCTTCATCCCACACAAGAACTTACTGGCTGATTGCTACAATGGAAAAAAATAAATGGACACGCTCCATATACCTGAAATCTTAAGAAAAGCTATTTTTCCTAAGACTTTGGCCTCTTGACATCTGCCAAAAATCTGTCTTTCCAAGCAGAAATCAGAGTGGATCTAGAAGGACCCCATGCAATATTTTTGTAGCAGCATTAGTAGCTGTCACCATTGCTGATGAACACCTTCACAGAATTGATGCAACTTTGCGGAAAAGGATCTAGAAATTGAGGAATATCCAATTGGAAGTTTTCTAAGGAAAAGTTTTGTTCTTTTTATTTACTAAAATTTCTAAAGACCCCCCAATTGAGAAAGACTCTTGAAAAACCATCTTTATTCAGCTATTATCCATGGTTTGCTCATAACTTGTGCAATATTCTTGACTATAGAGAAAGAATTGAGATAATGGCACTTTGGCCTTTTTTACATCAAGTCATTTCACTACAATACGAATTGCTGATACATGAGTGCTTGGGGCTATAGTCTACTAGACTTTTTCTTTAAAATCAGGATTAGTGTAACAGAATGGGAGAAATGTATTAATAAGGAAAGAACTGGAGAAAAGTAGCGACTGAATAAATCTCTTTCAATCAGTGATTAGAATTATTTTTTCTTGCCTGCTCCACCATAGCCATCTTGTCAGTCACTAGTTCTACTGCATTTAACAAATGCCCTCTGGGAGCAGAAGGCTACTTTACAATTCTCTAGTGTCTTTGCTAAGGCATAGTGGTTTTTGTTATTCACAGTTACAGCTGCCTCTTTTGTCTCTTTGTTCTCTCTGATCTTCCATTCTTCTGAGATTCCTTGGAATTAGTAACAATCTCTTAAGCAACTTTGGAGTAATTCCCAAAGGATTCTACTCCAAGCATCCTGCACCAAATTACAATGTGCAGAATTTCACTGAGAAGGAATATACACCAAAATCTATCAGATAGATAGATAGATAGATAGATAGATAGATAGATAGATAGATAGATAGATAGATAGATAGATAGATAGATAGATAGATAGATAGATAGATAGATAGATAGATGTATACATATATGCAATATTTTTAAAAGCAAGATAAAAAATTGTACTAAATATAAAGTAAGAAAAGTGTTCCATTACTTTCTATAGTCCCAATTC
>NW_015421498.1:0-1412 GCF_001527695.2 Protobothrops mucrosquamatus | reverse complement strand
TTTTTGATCATATCTTTTTTTAGAGCTGCTTATACTCTATATATATATTCTTATAGTCAACATGGAATAATTTATTCTGGCGTAATTTCTTTTGGTGTTGGTTATATACGTGAATATTTGTTATTATTTCTTCATTGATTTCCATTAAATTTAATTATTTTTATAAGTGGGATAATATTTATTTAACTTAAATAGTTTAATTAAAATATCAGCTTGTGGGTCTGGTGATGTATATTTTATACTTTAAGTCATTCTTTGACGTTATTCTTTATGTAATATTTTATTAATTTATTTAATTATTATTAGATTTATTTTATTTTCTGTTGGTATTTTATTTATATTTAATGATTTAGTTTATTTTGTTGAATATGAACTTTTTATACTTAATGGTACTCAATTACTAATAACATTGTTATTTGATTGAATATCATTAATTTTTATGAGATTTGTTTTATTTATTTCTTCTTTAATTATTTATTATAGAAGGGATTATATAATAGGTGATATTTTTATTGATCGTTTTATTATTTTAGTTTTGATATTTATTTTTTCTATAATGTTTATAATTATTAGCCCTAATTTAATTAGAATTTTATTAGGTTGGGATGGATTAGGTTTAGTCTCTTATTGTTTAGTTATTTATTATCAGAATGTTAAGTCTTTTAATGCTGGTATAATTACTGCCTTATCTAATCGTGTAGGTGATAGAATATTACTAATATCAATTGCTTGAATATTTAGATATGGTAGATGAAATTATTTTATATATATTGATTTTTTTTCTTTTGAGTTTGATGTTAAATTAATTAGATTACTTATTGTTATTGCAGCTATAACTAGGAGTGCTCAAATTCCATTTTCTCCATGATTACCTGCTGCTATAGCAGCACCTACTCCTGTTTCTTCTTTAGTTCATTCTTCAACATTAGTTACTGCAGGTGTTTATTTATTAATTCGGTTTAATCCTTTATATGTTAATAGAACATTATCAACTTTTCTATTATTTATTTCTTTAATTACTATATTTATGTCTGGTTTTTGTGCTAATTTTGAATTTGATTTAAAGAGGATTATTGCCTTATCTACTTTAAGTCAGTTGGGTTTGATAATGTCTATTCTTTCTTTTGGATTTATTTATTTGGCTTATTTTCATCTATTAACTCATGCTTTATTTAAGGCTTTATTATTTATGTGTTCAGGTGTGGTTATTCATTCTTTTAAGGATTGTCAAGATATTCGTTGTTTGGGTAATTTATTTTTTCAAATACCTTTAACTTGTTTATGTTTTATTGTTGCTAGCTTATGTTTATGTGGTATACCTTTTTTATCTGGATTTTATTCTAAGGACTTAATTTTAGAAATTTATTCTATAGGATATGTTAATATATTTGCTTATTTTATATATTATTTTT
>NW_015421497.1:0-1412 GCF_001527695.2 Protobothrops mucrosquamatus | reverse complement strand
CTCAACAACAAAAACCTAGATCTCCCCCACCAACACCTCCTCCCTCCATTACACTCAAAGATTTACAAGAGGCTTTAGCCAAGTCCTCATTGCAGACTTTGAAACAAACAGAAGAACTTTTGGATAAGAAAAATCAGGAACTTTGTGAAAATTTATCACATATTTTCCAAGGACTTGCAACTCACATCGATCGGGTAGATGGACGTGTGGATGAATTAGTGGAGAAAATGGAGGGAACGGAGGATAGACTTGAAAAGGTAGAGGAAGGAGTGGAAACTTTTCAAAATGATATGTTACTGATGCAATATAATCAATTGGAATTTGCTCTGAGAATCAGGGGTCTTCCAGAGGACCCACAAGAGAAACTTAAAGAGGAAGTTGTGACAGCGTTGGCCCTGGCATTGAATTGCAATCCAGAGGTGATTTATGGAGAAATAGAAAAAATTTTTAGAGTGAATTCCTGGGTTGCACGTCAAAGAAATCTACCTAGAGATGTGGTTGTTTATTTTACTACAAAAATACGTCGTAATGAAATCATACAGCTTTTTTATCAGCAGAGGTTTCAAATTGCCGCACAAGATATTATACTTTTAAAAGAAATACCTTCTAAGATTTTAAGAAGAAGAAAGGATTTTACATTTTTGACTCAGGAGTTAAAGAAGCGGCAGATACCTTTCAGATGGGAAATTCCTTTGGGTATCATATTAAATTTTGCAGGGACCAGACATAGATTAAACTCTGTTCAAAAAGCCAAAGATTTCTATATGTCGGTCCTGAAAGCTGATATGTCATCATCATCGACATCTAAAGCACAGGAAGATCCGATGGAGCAACTGGTTGTGGAATTGCCTGGGGCCATGTCATTAGCAGTAGAAGACCCTCAGAAGGAGCAAAGGATGACCCGTGCTGCTTATAGGCGTAAAGAGAGACAACAACAAAAAGAAACAGTTTCTATAACATATCCACAGCCTTCGGAGCCAGTGGGAGGGGCGAGGCCAAAGAGAGCTGTTACCACAGACATGCAAGGAATGCTTAGCAAGCTTTGTAAACCAAAAGATGGATAAATGCTGGAAATGAGATTTTATTATGGAAATGGGACAAATTAGTTTACTATATGTTTGTAAAGAGTTTTTTGTTCTTTTTTTTTTTTTCTGAAAGAGGTAAAAAATTAAGATTGGGATTTTATTTTTTTCCAGCTGTGAAGCAGGAGGTATTGATTTAAGATTTTATTGAAAGTATAGATTGGAGAGGGAAGAAAGTGAAGGGAAAATTTAAGTGTAAAATGCAAGGAAAAAATATGTAAAGTTTAAATGTTGAAGATGGATAGATTATGGAGTGATTTTAATTAATTTTAGTTAATTTAATTGCCTTATTAGAGTTAAAGTAGGTATATACTGATAGTATTATATTTG
>NW_015421496.1:0-1412 GCF_001527695.2 Protobothrops mucrosquamatus | reverse complement strand
GACCTGAAGGCCAAATTTCATTGTCATACTTCGCTCCATACCTATGACTGAGCTGTCATATTTCTCTTCCCCAACCACCATGTTCTCATCTTCTCCTTCCTCTCGACCCATTCATGCTTTTCTTCCCCTATTTCTTGGGAGCTTCAATCCTCATTTCTTGTCTCTGTAGGACCAAGCTAATAATAACAATAATAATAATAATAATAATAATAATGATGATGATGATGATGATGATGATGATGATGATGATAAAGTTGGAAGGGACCTTAGAGGTCATCTAGTCCAACCTCCTGCTCAGGCAGGAAATCCTATACCATTTCGGAGAAATGGCTGTCCAGTTTCTTCTTAAAATCTTCCAGTGTTGGAGCATTCACCGCTTCTGGAGGCAGGTAGTTCCACTGGTTAATTGTTCTCACTGTCAGGACGTTTTTCCTTAGTTCCAGGTTGCTTCTCTCCTTGGTTAGTTTCCACCCGTTGCTTCTCATCCTGCCTTCAGGCGCCTTGGAGAATAGCTTGACTCCCTCTTCTTTGGGGCAGCCCCTGAGATACTGGAAGACTGCTATCATGTCCCCCCTCGTCCTTCTCTTCGTTAAACTAGACACAACCAATTCCAGCAACCGTTCCTTATATGTTTTAGCCTCCAGTCCCCTAATCATCTTTGTTGCTTTTCTCTGCCCTCTTTCCAGAGTCTCAGCATCTTTTTTTACATCGTGGTGACCAAAACTGGATGCCGTATTCCAAGTGTGGCCTTACCAAGGCCTTGTAAAGTGGTATTAATACTTCATGTGATCTTGATTCTATCCCTCTGTTAATGCAGCCTAGCACTGTGTTGGCTTTTGACCTTGGAGGTCATCTAGTCCAACCCCCTGCTCAGCCAGGAAACCCTATACCATTTCAGCTCCCTCGGCGCATTTCTTTCAAAATGCTCAGTTCTATATTCAATCCATATTGATTGGTTGATATTGTTTTTTTAAACTTTATTGGTTTTTAAAACATAAATCACATAATAGGTGATTAACAGTGTGTTTGCCTGGCTTACATTTACAAAAGGAAAATCATCAAAAATTAATATCTATAATCCATAATTCACGTATTCACACAAACGTTTCTTTTTTCTTAATTTTCACTTTAATATTTAAATATTTTCCCTTTAATCAGTATCATGCTTGATCAATGTGTTTCGCTGAATCGGAGCGTTTTTCCCTCTATTTTCCCCCAACCAATCATACAATTTGTTCCAGATTTTGTAGTAATCTGTTTCACTCTTATCCTTAAGTTCTAACGTCAACCTATCCATTTCAGCACGGGATAAAATCTTATTTATTACCTCTTCTTCTGTCTTTCCATCTCTGTGCAAAGACTAATCTTGCTGCTGTTAGCATGTGTAATAATAGGTATAAGGATCCTTTATT
>NW_015421495.1:0-1412 GCF_001527695.2 Protobothrops mucrosquamatus | reverse complement strand
AAAAGGAAAAAAGTGATGAAGTACAGGTAGTCCTCGACTTACAACAGTTCGCTTAGTGACTGTTCGAAGTTACAATAGCACTGAAAAAAGTGCCCCCCAAGCCACAGCCGAGCAAGACACCTGCCTGCCCACCTGGTGGCGCTCTTCCTCCTGTCCAAGGTTTTCATTGTTGTGAGCATTTCTGTTGAGGATTGGCAGCGGGGGTGGGGTGGGGGGGTGTTTGTTTTTTATTCCCCGTCTGCTGGGTGGTTGCAGCAGGTTTTGATCACTTCACATGACCCTGGGACACTGTGACCATCATAAATATGAATCAGTTGCCAAGCATCTGAATGTAAATCACAAGACCCTGGAGATGCTGCAACATTCCAGCTGATTGGCGCTTCTTCTGGGCTCAGCAGAAGCGCCAGGATCAGCGCCGAGCTCCAGCTGGAACCTGGTGCTGATCCTGGCGCTTCCGCTGATCCCTGACAGCCCTGAAGCGCCGATCAGCTGGAAAGCGGCACTGATCCTGGCGTTTCCGCTGAGCCCTGACAGCCCTGCAGCTCCAGCCATCTCTCGCTCAGGCTTGTGTGGTGCTGCCACCGGTTCAGCTCATTCCCCTCCCCCACTACCACTTTTCTAGGATGGTCGCGTACCACCTGCCAGGTGCCAATGTACCACAGGTGGTACCTGTACCACTGGTTGAAAAGCCCTGATCTAAAGTACTCGTATACTCGTATACATATAAAGTACTCAAGAAGGTTGGAAAAGGATCATGAAGAACATCTAGATCTTAAAATGGCTGGCTGGGGAATTCTGGGAGTTGCGGTCCTCAAGTCTCAAAGTTGCCAGGTTTGGAGACCCCTGCCCTAAGGCCTTATAAATAATACTAATGCCTAACTTATAAGGTAACAATCTGTTTCAAACCAGAGTTTTTCGTTGCTTGTTGTACAGATAGTCCTTGACATTTGTTCAGTGACTGTTTGAAATTATGATGGTGCTGAACAAAGAGACTTATGACCTGTACTCAAAGCCGCTGGGGGAGATCATTTGTGGCTTCGGGGTGGATTTCCATCAGTACGCTGACGACACTCAGCTGTACATATCCACCCCGGGCCACCCCAACGATGCCCTTGACGTGATGGCCCGGTGCCTGGAGGCCGTGAGGGTCTGGATGGGGAGGAACAAACTCAGACTCAACCCGTCCAAGACCGAGTGGCTGTGGCTACCAGCACCTCAGCATAGCCAGCTGATTCCATCGCTGACTATAGGGGGCGAAACTTTGGCCCCCTCGGATCGGGTCCGCAACTTGGGTGTTCTCCTGGATTCGCGGCTGACACTGGATGACCAGTTGGCGGCCGTGACCAGGGGAGCGTTTTATCAGGTTCGCCTGATTCACCAGTTGCGGCCGTTTCTGGACCGGGACGCCTTAC
>NW_015421494.1:0-1412 GCF_001527695.2 Protobothrops mucrosquamatus | reverse complement strand
CACCCCAAAGCCACGAATGATCTCTCCCAGCGGCTTCACATAAATATTGAACAAAAGGGGAGAGAGGACCGACCCTTGTGGGACCCCACAAGTTAGGGGCCTTGGGGTCGACCTCTGTCCCCCTGCCAATACAGACTGCGTACGGTCGGTGAGGAAGGAGGAGAACCACCGCATAACAGTGCCTCCCACTCCTAACCCAAACGTCGCAGCATGATACCGTGGTTCACGGTATCAAAAGCCGCTGAGAGGTCCAAAAGAACAAGGACAGAGGAATGACCCCTGTCCCGGGCCCTCCAGAGATCATTTACCAACGTGACCAATGCCGTTTCCGTGCTGTATCCCGGCCTGAAGCCCGACTGGAGCGGGTCCAGATATGTCCTGTATAGCATTTTTTTCCATATCATTCTTGCAGTCTATTATTTTTAAATCCACATTTAAATCAGTCTCTGTCTTGACTGGTAAAACTTGCTCCTCTTCCATATCATTTTTAAAACACAGTCTACCTACAATGGCAGATATTCTTAAAATTAACTCCTGAGTCTACTGTTTACAAATATCCTCCAACATAAAAGTGTTTTGTTCCATTCTGTATTAGTGAGTCAAATTTAAGTGCACTTCTCTTTAAATGTAATCTTTAGTTCCTTCTGATCTTGCTAATATCCAATCTTCAAAATCCCATTCTATCACTTTTTTAAAAATTCAAAACAACCAAGATCTTTTCCAAAATCAAAGTTCTTATCACCATTTGCTGTTTATTCTAAAAAAAATATTTTTTTAGTCCTTAAGTTTGTTTTTAAAATTTATTTTGCTGGTATTTTTTTTTAAAAAACTTATCTTTTTGAAGTTTCCTAATATCTGAAAGGCAATTAACAAGCAATTTCTAAAAGTGATTAGAAAAGGAAATATGCAAACTCTGTGTCCATAAAGGTTCTAACCATGGTTTGGGCAGAAATGGTATGGGCAAAAATGGTGTTCCTTCATTTCCCAGAATTCTAAGACCACTGAAGATCACTGTCTTGCGGTCTCCTCATGAGGAACAGCTGTCTGGAGTACTTGTGGGAGATCCCAAATCCTCTCTTTTTTCAGAAAGGTATTTCAAAGAGCTGATTTATTTGCCAGCTTTTCATTATGCCACCAACTTTAGTTCACCATTTCTTCTCTTTAAGTCCATCCAACTTTGTCTTATGCTACAACTGGGAAAACCATAGCTTTGCCAATACAAGTAATCCTTAACCAGCAACGATAATGGAGCCTGCTCATTACAGTCACGAGTGTGATAGCTGTTAAATGAGGCACCCACATGATCGCTTTGCTTAATGACTTTCCCCAATGGGGTTATTAAACAGAGCATAGGGTGCCTGGGGGTGGGGAAGACCCTAGGGTGCCTAGTGCAGGCCTTGCTCCTGACCTTC
>NW_015421493.1:0-1412 GCF_001527695.2 Protobothrops mucrosquamatus | reverse complement strand
CAGTGAGAACAATTAACCAGTGGAACAACCTGCCTCCAGAAGCGGTGAATGCTCCAACACTGGAAGTTTTTAAGAAGAGACTGGACAGCCATTTGTCCGAAACGGTATAGGGTTTCCTGCCTGAGCAGGGGGTTGGACTAGATGACCTTCAAGGTCCCTTCCAACTTTACTATTATTATTATTATTATTATTATTATTAAATCTCCCTTCTGCTATTTTCTAGCCTCTATCTCAATCACTAACACTCACTAAACGTAATGGGCAACAGTAAGGAAACCTTTTGAGAGAGAAGAGAATTTCCAGTGGAGGCGTGGTGAGGTAAACACGTCTCTGTGGAGAGTGGGAACTCTGGCAAAGACCAAAGAACAGGTGACTAGACCAGTTCTTTGGAAACCTCTCCAGATAAGGAAAGGATAGGAAATCACCAACATGCAGATTAAACCCTTGCAAGGAGACTGCAGGGTAGCCATCTCCAGCTGGTCTGAGTGGCAGAAGACAAAGGGATTAATCATGAGGCTCACAACTGTGGTTTTTAAGGATACCAAGTTTGCTAACCTTGTTTCTAATCACTTTGGGAAATTGCTTAATTAAATATCTTAAACCTATTAGAAGCCTTTGGAATGACAGATCTGAAAAGTGACTGGCTAAGTGTACCTTTATTCCCAAACAAAACAAAAATTAGCTATAAGTTTAAGAATTTAAAGAACTTGGAACAAACAACAAAAAGCTAAACACCTGATAAAGTTATCAAAAAAATTAAGGCTATTTCAAATTTGGAATATTGAAACTTTCACTATAAGATTTTGGAATTCACCATAGAAATTGTTTTGACTACAGCAAGTCATAACAGAGTTAAGAGACCTTATGATTTAAATTGAGCAGGGCCCGCAAGATTGTCTGGGACACTACACATCCTCTTCACAACCTGTTTTCCTTGTTACCTTCTGGGAGGAGGCTCCCTGGTATCTTTTATGTGCTTCTGGCCACTTTCCTTCGTGACCAGAGGCAAGCTCGCCTGACCAATAATCAGCAAAGACATAGTGAAGGCCTTTTGTTTTGTTTATTGCAATAAGTGGGGAGAGAAGCTATCAAAGTTTGGTTCTCTCCAAAGTTTCAACCCAAAATATTCCCTTCTTTATACAGCCCTGTCCCGGCCGCCACATCCCTCCTCTTTCCCCATTGGCTGAGGTACTATGAGGTAACACTCTTTCCAACCTCCTCCTACATATTTCCTGCTACATACTAAATCATACATCACATGTACATTAAAATTATGCAAGGTGTGTCAATTAATATTAATCAATTAATTGCACATGCTCAGTTGCCTGAATTCTGCCCCCCTTTTTATGACTTCTTAGAAAATAGGTTCTTTCCTGTTTTGCTAGTTATCTTCTCTTAAAGCTCCTTTTCCC
>NW_015421492.1:0-1412 GCF_001527695.2 Protobothrops mucrosquamatus | reverse complement strand
CTCATGGGAACAATTGTCTCTTGATGAGCTTGCCACATCATTCCTTATTTTGTTTCCCTAACATCCCACAAATACTTTAAGCATAGCTGTCTCCCATATTTCCAGTGGATACACCTTTGGTATTTTCTAAAAATCCTTGGGAACATCTTTCTACCTTTCTGTCCAAGCTCATTCAGTCAGCACTGCTGGGCAATAAATCATCCCTCAACTTCTGGTGTTCCTTGAATGTACAAACGGGCTCAGAAGAAGAAGAATAAAAATTCTTATCCCATAGCAATGGGCTTCTGGTCATGTGTAGTAATAGCCCGTAATAGTAAAAAGCCCCCAGTTAAAGGAGCTAAAAGTGGGGAAGAAGAGCAAATGGGTGTCTCTTGCTGCAAATGCAGAATGTTCTCCATATAGGGTAATATTGAAAATATTACCTTGGGACTAGTTGAAGCAGTGAAATTAGGGTGCATACATCCTGCTAGAGAGATGATTATTCATTGAAAAGGCAGAGGTTTATAGTTATTCCATAATTAGTCTAAAAATTCATATTTTATCTATAAGTTTCTTCATCATCTTAGGACATGATTGTCCCACAGGTGCTTTTTAAAAGGCATCTGGACTTTTTTTGAATGAACCCTTTTATGCTCCCACGTCTAGAGCAGGGGTGTCAAACTCAATTTCATTGAGTGCCGCATCAGCATTGCGGTTGCCCTTGGGGGTGTGGGGTGTGTGTGGCTTACTGGGTGGGTGTGGATGGAGTGGGTGTGGCCTATTGGGTGAGCATGGCCAGCTCTACATCGTTCGATTCAAGGGTGCCTGTGGGGGCTTGGGCAGGAGTGGGACAGATCTGAGGGTCTCTGGCAGAAGGGGGTGGGACCGGGGCAAGTATCAAGGCATGGTTCACTGGAGGAGCCTCACTGCCTGCTGAAACCCCTCCCCCGGAGCTCATCAAGCCAGATAGGTGAAGTAGGCGAGGGCCATTTGCTGGCCACTTCCAGGTGATGGTGCATTTCTTCATTCCTCACAAAGGGTGACACCTCCCCAGCATGCCCCAGGGGGTGGGGCCAAGACGGCAGGGCTGGTTCCTCGCTGTTTCCAGATGGCCTTGTGGAGCTAAGACTGAATGCATTTCAGCATAGATGGCCACCACAAAATTGTATATTGGCTCCCTCCTTGCCAGCCTGGGCCAGGGCCAAGGCAGCGGGGCCATTCCCTCACTGTTTCCAGGATGGTTTGCAGGCCACATGAAACCACTTGCCGCATCCGCCCCCCGGGCCTTGTGTTTGACATGTCTGGTCTAGAGGAAATTTCACCACCAACTGATTAATATAAATTAACAGCTCACTCCGATAATTTTTATTTGTGTTATTTGTTAGTTAAGTTGGAAAAATCTCTCCCTCTAAAAGTACTAAAATTTTGCTCCA
>NW_015421491.1:0-1412 GCF_001527695.2 Protobothrops mucrosquamatus | reverse complement strand
CTCTGCTCTACCACCTCTACTCAAGCTTGCTAGTCGGCCGCTTCGCCTCCTTTGTGCTGGGTGGGGCTCCTGCTCTGATGCACCTGCACTTGGACATAATAGATTAACTTGGCTTTAGGGTTTATAGAACTTAATAATCAACATGCTACTTTTTGTACTAGTTTTTTTTTTAAAGAAAAGGTTCACAGGTTTCTTTTAGGGCAATAGACTTTATGCAATATCGACTTTTGCTAAATGCTAGTTAGCTTTGTACTTGACTATCAGATACACACACTGATAAATGCTCTGCCCCCACTGGGGAGGGATTTCTCTTTAGGGGGAAAAAAATAACAGTGATTGGCTTAGGGCAGTGGTGGCGAACCTATGGCACGGGTACCAGAGGTGGCACTCAGAGCCCTCTCTGTGGGCACGCGCGCCATCGCCGCAGTCCTAGGCCTTCAGCTGGGTTTTATAAAACCTTTTCGCTTTAGGCCTCCGCCACTGTGTACAAAGAAAAAAGGTTCAATCAATCAGTCAATTTCAACTTGCGGGGAAAAAAAAGATCTTGCAAAGTTGGAATTGATTGATTGATTGAACTTTTTAGTCCCACCCAGGCTGCTGGCGGTGGTGTGCATGCCAACAGAGAGGGCTCTGAGTGCCACTTCTGGCACGCGTGCCATAGGTTCGCCACCACTGTTCTAAACCCACTTAGCTGTGAAAGCCAACTGGTTGACTTTTGACCAATCACCAGGAGACTAGGAGTTCTAGTCCTCTGTTAGGCCGAAAGCCAATTGGGTGACTTTGGCCCAAATTACTAGGAGACTGGGAGTTCTAGTCCCGCCATAGGCATGAAAACTGACTGGCTGATTTTGGGCCAATCACCAGGAGGCTGGGAGTTTTAATGTACAGTACATTTGCTCTTAACAACTGCAGTGATTCTCTTAACAACCGTGGCAAGGAAAGTTGTAAAAGGTCTACCTGTAACAAAGATACATGCACATAGAAGCACATATGTGCTATTTTTCATTTCTTCGGCTTTTCATCCCTTCCTGTGAGGCTGCTGTTTTTTTCCTCTCTGTCTCTTTTCTCAAGTGTTTCACTCAAGGCTTCCTAGATTTCCTGAACCATGTTAAAGGCTACTGCTGTGGATATGAATTGTTCTCATGCTCCTAATAATTGTAAGGATTGTGCTGTATACCAGACCTATTGACTTCCTTGAATTAACTGCGACCTTCCTTATCGCCTTTACATGTCAGGGAGTGAAAAGTCAACATTTTACCTTTTGAGATCAGGGGGGAAAAAAAGTTGTTTTGAGCAATTTGGATAAAGAAAACAGAAAGGGGACTTATCATCATTATTATTATTATGGGTGTCTTGCTGAGGCCCTGCCCTCACTTTTTAAATTCATTTGTACTGGCAATTAAAAAAAAAAA
>NW_015421490.1:0-1412 GCF_001527695.2 Protobothrops mucrosquamatus | reverse complement strand
TGCAGCTCACGCAGGAGAGGTGTTACATGGGAGCATCTAGAGGCCCCCAAAATCCCCCGCGCAGCCGCATTCTGAACTAGCTGGAGCCTCCGGGTGCACCTCAAGGGGAGCCCCATGTAGAGAGCATTGCAATAGTCCAGGCGGGAAACAACGAGGGCTTGAGTGACTGTGCGTAGGGCATCCCGATCCAGAAAGGGGCACAACTGGCGTATCAGGCGAGCCTGATGAAAAGCCCCCCTGGCCATGGCCGTCACATGATCGTCTAAAGACAGCTGAGCATCCAGGAGGACGCCCAGGTTGCGGGCCCTCTCCGCGGGGGCTAATGACTCACCCCCGATAGCCAGAGGTGGAACCAACTGGCTATGACGTGACACCGGAAACCACAGCCACTCGGTCTTGGACGGGTTGAGATGAAGCCTGTTCCTCCCCATCCAGACTCGCACGGCCTCCAGGCACCGGGACATCACTTCCGCGGCATCGTTGGGGTGGTCCGGGGTGGAGATGTACAGCTGGGTGTCATCTGCATACTGATGAAACTCCTCCACATGACTTTTACTGTATCTCTCCTTTTCTTTATCTTCCTTTGCAATATAGTGGTCCAAAGGTACATAAGCTGCTTTTGCTATGGCCACTCTGCAAGCATTGAAATTTTGCTGGGAGCCCAGTATATTGCTTTTTATGCATGCAAATAAAATTATATTGTATCATCAAAGTATCTGGCCACAATGTTGGAAAGTGAGCTTAAGGTCAATTTTGTGAATTTTAAGAAAACTGAGACTCTCCCCTAACTTAACATATATGCTTAATATATATTAAGGGACCCTGAATTGGAAGCAGATGAGTATGGTTTTGAAATTTTAAACATCAGTAACCTGCTTTGTGCTGATGACACTAGCCAGACAAAAGATCTGCAAATACTAGTAATAAAAATCAAGCAGGGTAGAGCAAAATGGAACTAAAATAAAATATAAAGAAAACTAAATGAATGACAACCACAGTCTTAGAATTGATGGTGAAGATATGGGACAGGAGGAGGCATGGCAAAATGGAGATGCCTCCACAAAAGTGGAGCTGACAACTGCGGCAAAGGTGAGGACGGGAGATCACTGCATGTGCTTCAGATGATTGATCTTCATGAGAAGACCTCAGGATGGCAGTCTTCTCTAGTCTGAGCTTATCTGAGCAGGTTTGAGTGCCTGGTGCTATCTTGCTTGCAACTGTTGGAGGAGCCTTTTAAACTAAAGGACACAAAGTTTGCAAGCCTTACTCTCTAATCACTTTTCAGAAATGGCCTATTAGTCATCTTAAAGCTATTAGAGACCTTCAGAATGACAAGTTTAAAAAGTCAGTGGGTGAATTTAGCCTTAATTATAAGAAAAAATAATTATAAGGACTTTAAAAATTGAAATAAA
>NW_015421489.1:0-1412 GCF_001527695.2 Protobothrops mucrosquamatus | reverse complement strand
GCAGAAATGAAGTTGAAATAAACCATGTCAAGGAAGCATTCATTTCAGTGCTAGTATGATTGTTTTATAACACATTGTTGCATACTATCTATAAAACACTTCAGAATGGAGAGATTAAAACTCATACTTTGGAATAATATTTTCTTGGATGTTGGATTGAGTTTTCTTTTTCTGTGTATCTGATGTTAACATTCTTTGAGTGTGCAGGGACTTCCTATTATTAGGCGGTGGCAAGTCTTTGGGATTTTTGATTTTGAACTCTAGGGTTCAACTCTTTTTACATCATAGACTGGTTGAAGTCAGCTATTCATGAAAAAGACCTTTTGAAGACATTGTTTAAGTAGATCCCAGCATCATCCTTATTTTTTAAAAGAAAAAGGAACAGGCTACATGTTGCACACAAAGATCACTGTGGTACATTGGTTCCTTTTCAGTATGGAAAATTACTATTCCAATTAAAAATGAGGAAGGAGTGATGGTTAATTCTTTCACAGCCTGTAAAATTTGCTGCTCTAAATTCTTCCTCATGGAGGGATTGCCAATGTGTGAATGTTTGGAACTCCATAAAGAGAATAATAATTTATGAGGGTCATATAGAAGAGGAAATATGTTGATTCGAGAAAGGGTATGTGATTTCTTAACCTGAATTGCTTCCTTCCCCATGTCTCAATACTAAATCACCTTCTATCCAGAAAATACAACATATGACAGCCTATAGTTATTTATATATCTTTGTAATAAGATTTTTATGTATGTTTTCTAAAAACAATAATAGCATTTCCTCTAGAAATTGAAAAGTGGAGAACAATTTATTTTTGAATAAAATAATTTGGGAGCAACTCTATAAAATCTGTAAAGAAAGAACATTCCTTCCATAAATAAGTCTATATGACTAAGCATATAATAGATATATGCTTCTCACCCAATATGAACTTTATGACTTAGCTGTATTGGTTACAGATTTCTAATTTTACTAGCAGACATGATATATAGATATATAGATACACACACGACACACTATTATATACTAAAATATCCCACTGTAGGATCTGAATCCTTAATAATTTCTGCCATTTTCTGCCTTCTATAGCAATGCTCCAAATAACTAATATAATCCTGTATTTTATTATGTATTACCAGTCCTTCCAGGATCTTAGACATCATTTTGATGCAATTGATGCAAAAGCTAAGTATTAATGTAGACACAAATTTGGAATATTTTTGCAATTGTAGTTAAAGTCCTGCTATTTATGTGCAAACATTAGGATAAGAGACTCCCAAGTGGTAACAATAACATTTACAATGTTCCCTTTGTAGTTTGGAAGAGCTCCATAACAGGCTGCCTTTTGATTTTTGGGAGGATGAGTGTTGTGTTGTGTTGGGCTTACACACTCCAAAGTCTTTTTTTGAGA
>NW_015421488.1:0-1412 GCF_001527695.2 Protobothrops mucrosquamatus | reverse complement strand
AGCTGATACAGGTATGCATGTTTTTTAGGTTAGAAGTTGGGATAGCAAATGTCCGTGTATTTATTCACACAAAAGTACAACCTCTTACTCATATGCACAGAAACACACACTTAATTCTTTTCCTTTTCACACATCCTTCCCAGATATTCACCCCTGAAGCCAGTGAGTAGCCTCATCCCAGACATCCAGGTAATACATTAGCTGGGAATAGAAATAGATTGCTTGATTTCCTGCTATTAATAGTAGTAGGAAGCCAGCTTCCAGTCTGATCAGTTGACCAGTAGGAAAAAGTGATCTCTATGCCTTGAATCACAGCTTCAAAGGGGAAAATTGCAACTAAAACAAATGACTAACCCTTCCATTTTCCAGTGCATCTTTCAATCAAAAGGAGCTGACAGCTTGGAGAGAACATTTGGGCTTTCTGAATTTTGCTTTTAATGAGTGCAAACAAGCCCTGTCCCTCTTGTAGCAATTTGTGTTTCCAGAGGTTAATTTGCTTAATGTAGCCATTCTGCCAAAAGGAATCACTTCATCTTATGGGATTCTGAATGCCAGTGTCAAAAGCAATGGGCCATTCTTGTTTCCAAGAGACTGCACTTGCTTTAAAAACGGAGCCAGTACTGGAAAGAAAGAAAGTTTGCATGTTGCTATGTTAGCTTCCTGAAGTTGAAATTTGCTGAAGCTAATATTGTGGGTCACGTGCAATGCAGAAGCAAACAAAATTCATGTTTCATAGGCACATATATACAGATGCATACTTTATGGGGCCCCAATTCTTCCATGATTTTTTTTTTTTACTAAAATAGTGGATTAAAATGCATTTAAAAAAACAACAGCTGTATTGATTATTTAATGGGGAGCAAAAAATGTAGGGGTCAGAATGCTGAAGTAAGCCTGCTTAATGCTCTCCTGTGCTACAAACCCATTATCTACAATGGTAAAAACCATCCTGCAAAATCCTTATTAATGTTTAATAAGTGCAGTGCAACACTAAGCTAAATTACATTTCAAAATGGCCCAAGGCTTCTGTTTTGAAAGCATGAGACTCTGAAGGGATAACTGATTTCCCCAAGCTCCAGCTGAGTATGAGAACAGCAACAATAAGCTTTATTCCCCATTTGCTCCTTAATGTCCCACTATTACACTGGCATTACAAAACAACAACAACAACAGTTCATGGCAGGCATCCTGACCATACAGAAAGTGCTGTAACATAATAATAATAATAATAATAATAATAATAATAATAATAATAATAATAATAATAATAATAATAATAATAATAATAATAATAATAATAATAATAATAATAATAATAATAATAATAATAATAATAATAATAAAGTTGGAAGGGACCTTGGAGGTCATCGAGTCCAACCCCCTGCTCAGGCAGGAACCCTACACCATTTCAG
>NW_015421486.1:0-1412 GCF_001527695.2 Protobothrops mucrosquamatus | reverse complement strand
TCTTTTATTCTGTAAGGGTCTCCTGCTTGAGCAAGGGGTTGGGCTGGATGACCTCCGAGGTCCCATCCAGCTCTTTTATTCTGTAAGGGTCTCCTGCTTGAGCAAGGGGTTGGACTAGATGACCTCCGAGGTCCCTTCCCGCTCTTTTATTCCGTAAGGGTCTCCTGCTTGAGCAAGGGGTTGGGCTGGATGACCTCCAAGGTCCCCTCCCGCTCTTTTATTCCGTAAGGGTCTCCTGCTTCAGCAAGGGGTTGGGCTGGATGACCTCCAGGTTCCCTTCCAGCTCTTTTCTGATGGAAGACCAAGACCTGGTTGGTGTAGCTGGCCGAGAAACAGTGTGTGTGTGTGTGTGTGTTTGTGTGTCTGTGTGTATCTCAGTGGCCCCATCCTTCCCAGACCTTGGGAGAACAAAGGCGGGAATTTCCCCTCTCCTCCCAAATTACGCCATCCCGGAAAAGCCTCCTCCAGCCGGAGGCCTCCAAATCAACCCAGCCAAAGAAACGTCTTTTTTTTTTTTTCTTGGCAGGAAAAAAAATCCGCTTTTTTCCTTGGAAAATCCCGGCTCGGCGAGAACTTCCCGACTGGCCTTTCTTGGCTGACCTCAAATGCCCCCCACCCTCTTTTTGGGGGGGGGTTCTTTGTGGCCTTTGCGATCCCTGCCCATCCTCGACCGTCCGTCCGTCCGTCGGGATATCTTTCCCATCGGGAATCGATCCAGCAAGGCTCAGCAGCCCCCCCCACTCCGAATTCCTTCCCCATCCCGGCCAGGCTTTTCCCAGGAGTCCCAAGACCCCCGTAGCCCCCACCCCAGGGATAAGGGGGTGTCTCTGCCTCCCCCTCTCCGTGCATCAGCCTTTCCCTTCTTCTCTCCCAGAAATCAAACCTTTGCGATTCCCAGCGATTTGGAGGGAATAGAAGGGAAACGACGGACTCGGCTGGGACCCTTGGAGGGCATCTAGTCCAACCCCCTGCTGGAGCAGGAGACCCTAACCCTAGCCCTAACCTCAAGAGTGGATGATTGAAAAGGAGGCGGGGATGAGGACCAGATGGGTCAGCCCCAAGGGGGGGGGGTTGAGGAAGGGGGGGTGGGGCTTCTTTTAAGCCCCTCCCCCTCCAATTCCTGTTTGCGTCTTCTGGGGAGGGGCGGAGGAGAGCTGGTGGCTGTCATAACCGAAGCAGACGGTCTCTCCATCGGCTGATTTTTTTTTCTCTGTCTCTCTTTGTTATCCATCACATTTCTCCCGGCTCTTTTGTGCCGTGCGAAGTTGTCTGGAAAATGGCTGGAAGCATCCGAGGTAAAGTCTGGGCCCCTGGGGGTGGGGGGTGAGGTGGGGGTGGGAGCTGCCCTCCTGGGTGGAGGGACAGGCCATGATGCCCTCCTGCTCGTCAAGTGTGTGTGTGTGTGGGGGAAT
>NW_015421485.1:0-1412 GCF_001527695.2 Protobothrops mucrosquamatus | reverse complement strand
TCTCTCTCTCTCTCTCTCTCTCTCTCTCTCTCTCTCTCTCTCTCTCTCTCTCTCTCTCTCTCTCTCTCTCTCTCTCTCCCTCCCTCCCTCCCTCCCTCCCTCTCTCTCCTTTATGAAACATATTTGCAGCTCTGATGGCATAAGCTAGCGGCCTGAAACTGAACTGATCACTTGGCACTTTTGCTCATTACCATCTCTCTCAGAAAGCATGTTTATTTAAAGGAATTCACTTTATTTCCACTAAAAAAAACCAAAAAAATGACCTATCTGCTTTTACAGCTTGAACAGATTGCAAGCAATCTCGAGTAGATCTTTGTAGGGTCATATATGCAATTTTGCTCGATAGCAAGTTTTGAAAAATAAATGTCACTTTTCTACAGTTGATTCTAGAGTGCTGCAACCCCGCAGATCTATGCCTATTTTTCTTTGCAGGAGGCCTTGGTGAGGAACCCCCATTAGAATTAACATTTTTAGAACAAATTAAGTCCACTAACAGCGTTTTCAGATCTCCATCATGTTTGAGAGCACTTTGTGGGTTGAGGATTAAAGCCTTTTTTTCCTTTTTAGGAGAGCATTGACCGTGTAAATCCACAGTACTTATCAGTGCCAAAGAAAACTATTCAGGACTCTCTAAAAAGGGAAAGTTGTTTACATACACGCTCATGAGGGCTTGTGAGTGTAAATAAGGAGCACAATGCAGTCAAAATGAAGTTTTTAAAAGCCTGCAGTCAGAAACACACTTACCTGGGAGCAAAACTTCTTGAACTCAATAGGAAGTGACACCCATCAGATTGCTATAAATCCCACTGACTGCATTGGCATAAATCTTCCATTAGAACGCATACCTAGTGTTTTGTGTTGCAATTCGTAAAACCTTAAAAAATCTCCTCAGCCTGGGTATGGGACTGCCTCCAGAGTCTTTAAACTCTCCTCCATAAACCAAACAAGAATCTAGTGACGTTCATTAATTTAAAAGAGGAACATAAATTATGCAAGAAATTATCTCCATATGGATGGGTTCCACATCTCCAGAGGGGATTCTTGTTCTCTTTTATAAAATGAAAATAATATCACTATTGTTTTTCAAGAGCATAACATGTTTTGTTGTAATTAACCGGGCAAAAAGTTCCATTGGGTAGTCTCTGGTGCTGCCTTGTATCAAGCGTGGAGAACAATACAGGCTAAGGCTGTTGAAAAGCCATTTGGGGGCAAGGATTAATTTCCCGGACCTGCACTTGATCGATGCAGTCGGGAGCTGCAAGAAGACAGTCCACCTCACCTCTAGACAAGGCTTGTCTTCCTCAGTGAGCAACAGGACTCTGGAATGGAGACTGGCGCCCTTGGGCAGCTCCATTTTGTGTGCCAGTTGCACTTATTCCTGAATCGGGGGGGCCCTGCTCAGAAGCACTCAC
>NW_015421484.1:0-1412 GCF_001527695.2 Protobothrops mucrosquamatus | reverse complement strand
CATAATTAAAAATATATTTAATTTTTAAATATTCCATTTAATGTGCCTAATCATCTAATCCTTTAACTCTTAAGCATTTTTTATTTTTTATACATTATAATTTCCCTAAATTTAAACACATTTAATTATCTAAAACATTTCCTTCATCTAAGCCATTTCAACAGTATTATATTACTTATATCAAGAAATAAAATAAAAAGGGGGAACAAAAGCATACAGTATTATTTAAGGAATTCATCCCTCTTAGAATGACATATGTATTCAGAATCCTTTCTATTTTTTTAACCATATTCAAACAAATGTTTCTTTTTTATATATTCTTTCTGGTAGATCCCATCATCTATTTTCTTAATTTTCACTTTAATCTTTTTCCTTTGACCAGTATCTTTCTTGATCAATGTGTTTTGCTGAATCAAAACATTTTTCCATATATTCATGACTGTTGTTGTAGGTATAAGAAGTAAATCAAACAAAGTCACTGAGATTCATTTTAGGTTAGGAGGGTCTGAGGTTGTTGCAATAGTGTAGATTGGGCTGAGTTTTTAAAATTCTGTCATTCATTTTTTTAAAACTTCTACTGGTAATAAAATGTATACCTTATATTTAATCATCATAAGATTCATTACCAATAAAATATGGAACACTCAGTACCATAGGACCAAATGTATTGATATTGCTGCAGATTTTGGTGACAAATAGAATTTTAACAACCTGCTATCGTATCTCTGGTTGTTGTTTTTGTTTTTTTTAAGGAAATACTCCCTTTCTTTTTCTTTTAATGGGATTCTTTAAAAGTGCAAGATTATTTAAGTTTTTTAAAAAAATTTTAATCCTGAGCAGGGTAATTACAATTAGGGGGAAAGTGCCCTTTAGATCAATGAGAATAAATGCTAGGCACCATTTAGTTAGCAGTGATCAGAACACATGTTCAGTTCAAGACAAATGGCAGTTGGCCACCTGGATAAAGCCCTGCCCTTTTCTGGGGAGTGCTGCATATGGGCACCCAGGCTTTGTGAGTGCATCTCACAGTTTATCAGCGGCTGAATCCACACCTCCATTTGGTTAACTTATGTAACTTACAAATGGGTGACGAGAGAGAAAGCCTGAGTTTTCACTCCAAACGAAAGGGCCTATGCAATTGCCATTCTCTATGCAAAACTGTTCTCCCTTATTACCTTTCTGTATCTGACCTGTGAAAATCTGTCTCACCCCCGAGCTCCTTCCTTTTTATTTTGTAGCCCTTGCGGTTTTCTCCCAAATTTAGCATGTGATTGCTGAAAAATCAAAAGAGTTGTTTTCCCTAGTTTGGAGATAGGTAATGCAAAAAATAAAAAGGGGAGAACTTGGCTTGGAAAGAAAGTCTTATACTGTACCTAAAGTCAACTTCCTGCCTTGCAAAAAAGCTGCCTTGT
>NW_015421483.1:0-1412 GCF_001527695.2 Protobothrops mucrosquamatus | reverse complement strand
GTCTAAGGCAGGACTAGAACTTACCGTCTCCTGGTCCCCTGGTGATTGGCCAAAGTCACCCAGCCAGATTTCATGCTTAAGGCAGGACTAGAATTCCCAGTCTCCTGGTTTCTAGGCCTGCTCTTTAATCACTACTCCACACTGGTTCTCTTTAGCTAATAGCTTAATTAAAAGAGAGCCAACTTAGGTTTGTTTTTTTAAAAAAAAATAGAGAACAGTGGTTTGTAGAAGGCAAATGGCTGGGTCCTACTTTTATTTTTATTTCGAGATATTTCCTACGGCGGCTTCCTTTCAAATTTTCTAGAATGAAAGAACTCAAACTATGCCAAATTCATGGAAGCAGTGGGCCTTCTTAACGGGAAAATGTCATGTGATAGCAACGGCTTTCAACACAATATACAAAGCACCAGAAGGCAAGACAAGAAACAACGGATGGAAACTAATCAAGGAGAGAAGCAATCTGGAATTGAGGAGAAACTTCCTGACAGTGAGGACAATTAACCAGTGGAACAGCTTGCCACCAGATGTTGTGGGCGCTCCATCCCTGGAGGTTTTTAAGAAGAGTCTGGACAGTCACTTGTCTGAGATGGTATAGGGTTTCCTGCCTGAGCAGGGAGTTGGACTAGATGACCTCCAAGGTCCCTTCCAGCTCTATTCTGATCGATTGAGCTATACATCAAGAATGAGGGCGCACTGAGGTTTCTTGCCTTTTTCACCAACAATTGCGTAAAATATTGTTCCAATTTATTTATTTTTTGCTTGCCAGGTTTGTTATGAAAGAAGCTGGCATTTACTTGAAGTTAGGTTTTTATTACTTCACCCAAGAACAATGACAGCAAGCTGTTAGTGGGTGAGTCATGCAGGGCCCCTATTTTACAATATGTTATATACATTCCAGGAGGGGGCTGGATTAGAAGACCTCCAAGATCCTATTCTATTCTATTCTATTCTATTCTATTCCATTCCATTCCATTCCATTCCATGCCATATTTTCTTTTCTATTCTATTCTATTCTATTCTATTCTATTCTATTCTATTCTATTCTATTCTATTCTATTCCATTCCATCTATATTCTATTCTATTCTATTCTATTCTATTCTATTCTATTCTATTCTATTCTATTCTACTCTATTCTATTCTATTCTATTCTATTCTATTCCATGCCATATTTTCTATTGTATTCTATTGTATTCTATTGTATTCTATTCTATTCTATTCTATTCTATTCTATTCCATTCCATGCCATATTTTCTATTCTATTCTATTCTATTCTATTCTATTCTATTCTATTCTATTCTATTCCATTCCATGCCATATTTTCCATTCTATTCTATTCTATTCTATTCTATTCTATTCTATTCTATTCTATTCTATTCTATTCTATTCTATTCTATTTTATTTTTTCTTTTCT
>NW_015421482.1:0-1412 GCF_001527695.2 Protobothrops mucrosquamatus | reverse complement strand
AAAAAAGGTAACATAATGATGGCACAATTTGCCTAGCAAACCAGCTTTTTTTGTATCCCCAGAATCACCAGAAAAGAATTTGATTTAATCCTGAAAATCATAGGTGAGCCATGATTAGTAAGCTGTGCTACTACTGTCAATGTGTTAATAAATTGTTGTTTTGTATGCACCGTGCATTCCAATTTTCTGTTTAGTAAACACTTAACACTCTAAGGTCTGCCAGGAAATCAGATGATATGAAACCAATTTAGCAACTTAATTTGTATTATGTTATGCAATGCTACATCCTGTAGCAGATACCAAACACAGCCACTGATGATGTCTTATCAAGATATTCTAGTTTTCATCAGGTTGCTAAGAGTGTAGCAGGTTTTAGGAAAGGGACAATGGGTGAGGAAAGAGGCAATGTAAAAATGATAGACAATGCATTCAGCATCTAAGCTGGAGAAGACTTTTTCAATGTAATGAACTGGAATGACCATTTTAGCCTTTTGTCTTGCCCTTCAAATATCTGTTTCCTTTCTGTTGACTACTTCTGACAAACGTTATGAATCTATTGTCTTTTACCCACGGTTTTTTTTTTCAACAAAACCAGAAAATTAAAGAAATAGAAAAAAAAGAAAAGAGAAAGAGATGAGATTAAGAGTGCAAAAAGGAAAAGCAAGTAAAGAAATAGAAAAGGAGTAACTTTCCACTTTCTTCAGTACAGGTACAAATATAACATATAGTAGTAATCCCTTACTCTAAGATTAAAATAGTACACAGTATTTCCATAATCACAAACAATTCTAATCATCAAATCCCAAAATTAAAGTTTCATTTCTTTTAGTTTCAAGCAAAAATAAAAATAAAAATCCAAAAGTGGTTTCCAAGTACAAAGAAAATTAAAGTCTTTTCTTTAATCAAAAGTCCATTTTGACATCTCTGCCAACTCCTTTAACATCATCATCCATTCTTCCATTGTGGGAATCTGTAAATCCTTCCATCTCTGTGCATACAAAAGTCTTATTATATATATAAGCGTAATTAATTCTCATATATATATATCCAAATTTCTTTTTTTCTGACAAAGAGTAAAGAATTAAATTGGGAGACTAAGATGGACCATTTCTGGCTTTTTTGCCTTCATCAGTTAGCCATACCCTTTATGGGATTCGAACCTGGGCAGTTATACATACTAGTCAGTGATTTAGTCACTGAGCCACAGGTTCTATTCCCCTCTTTGCCAGCAGAGTCAAGGGAGTAATTATAGGGAGTTCAGACAGATTGGTCTGATTGTGAACACCTTGACATTTTCAACTGCCATACTGCAGTTTACTCTTTTTACAATATCTCTTGCCTTGCCGCCCCCAACTAGGGGCATAGAGCAGGCTCAAGTCGCAACTGCGAAATATTTTTATATCCAAATTTCT
>NW_015421481.1:0-1412 GCF_001527695.2 Protobothrops mucrosquamatus | reverse complement strand
GTGGTTCACACTGGAAGGTCTTATCAGGAAGTGATAATATTATAGCTTGTGTAGACAGCTTTGTTGACTTGCTTCTTAGTTGTCTGTCCTTACGTGTTTGCAGCTGCAGATTGCAGCCTAACACGTAGGCATGAAGAAGTGTAGAATTAAGCATACTGAAGGTTACAAGATGGAGTGACTTATGCTATATTCCAACAGGAGTTAATTTCCTGGTTTCCTGCCCCTCATGGGAAACACAAGGGAAAGAGACCCCACTTCTAATGTGGAGTTTGCTGTCTTATATGCCCCTGCAGGTGGTCCTCAAATTACCTCTGTTCATTTAATGACCATTCCAAGTTACAACAGCACTGAAAAAGGTGATCTTTTTTCACACGGATGACCCTTGCAGCGTCCCCAGGGTCACGGGATCAAAATTCAAACCCCTGGCAACTGGTTCATGTTTATGATGGGTTGCAGTGTCCCGGGATCCACATGATCCCCTTTTGCGACCTTCTGACTAGCAAAGTCAATGGGAAAGCCAGATTCGCTTAACGACCGTGTCACTAATTCAAAAAAACCCACAGTGATTCACCTTACAACGGTGGCAAGAAAGCTTGCGAAATAGGGCAAAACTCACTTAACAAAGGTCTCACTTAGCAACAGAAATTTTGGGCTTGATATCGGTCATAAGTCGAGGACTACCTGTACTTATTTGAAAGTCCAAAGCAGAAGAAAGGGGAGCGTGTTCTATTTCATATAAATATTCTGAGGCAGCAAGATAAGAATCGCAGGAGCTGGCATTTAACTTCTGGGGCTATTTTTCTAGCATTTCACATAAATTAGCCAAAGGCCCAATTGTTTGTGGGAACAATCTCTCTAGTCATCCACCTCTAGTTTGGAAACAGAGAGTGCATTCTTGCAGGACAAGGTTTTGGAGAAAAATTCAAACGCCCCCATTACTGTTTAGTAAGTACTTATCAAGATCTTTTCTTTGCACATGTCATAGAATTGATGTGGTAGTGCAGACATGTCAAACACAAGGCCCGGGGGGCCGGATGCGGCCCGCGAAGTGGTTTCATGTGGCCCACGAAGCCATCCTGGAAACAGTGAAGGAACGGCCCCCGCTGCCTTGGCCCTGGCCCAGGCCGGCCGGGAGCCAATGTACAATTTTGTGGTGGCCATCTATGCTGAAACGCATTCAGTCTTAGCTCCATAAGCCCCCTCCCCCCCCCTGCATGGCCTGAGAGGAACAGTGAGGCTCCTCCAGTGGACCATGCCTTGGCACTTGCCCCGGTCCCATCCCCTTCTGCCAGAGACCCTCAGATCTATCCCACTGGCCACACCCACCCAGTAGACCGCACCCACCTGGCCCCCCAAGGGCAACCGCAATGCTGATGCGGCCCTCAATGAAATTGAGTTTGACACCCCTGTGG
>NW_015421480.1:0-1412 GCF_001527695.2 Protobothrops mucrosquamatus | reverse complement strand
GGGATGGTTAGAACAGTGTAAATCTGAACTAAAAGCTTAATTTCTCTCCCTCAGCTGGAACGAATGGTTAAAACTGCCGGTCAAATATCCCGATTTGCCCCGAAATGCCCAGGTGGCCTTCACCATATGGGACATCTACGGACCTGGGAAAGCCGTCCCTGTTGGTGGCACAACGGTCTCCCTCTTTGGGAAATATGGGTGAGTTGTTTTGCCTTCTCTTCCCATTCTCCGGGGGAGATCTGAACACCGAGAAGTAGCATTTGGGGAGGAACACCACAAACGTGAGAAGGTCCTTGCTGTACCCAGTGGAGGAGAATATTTGTAGCTCAGGGTTGACATGAGGGGTCCTTGGCGCTCTCTGGGCTTTCTTGCTTTCTTGCAGACGTTTCATTACCCTAACTAAGTAACATCATAAGTGCTAGTAGGGTTTGCAGGGAGGAGGAGGAGAACTGTGGGGTCCTTGGTGCTCTCTGAGCTTGCTTGTTTCCTTGCAGATGTTTCATTACCCTAACTAGGTAACATCATCAGTGCTAGTAAGGTTTGCAGAGAGGAGGAGGAGGAGGAGGAGGAGGAGAACTGTGGGGTCCTTGGTGCTCTCTGAACTTGCTTGTTTTCTTGCAGACGTTTCATTACCCTAACTAGGTAACATCATCAGTGCAAGTAAGGAGTGTGGTTTGCAGAGAGGAGGAGGAGGAGGAGGGGAAGAAGAAGTGAACTTGTTTATATGGACTATGTAAGACATTGGGGGTTTGGCTGGGGAAATTATTATTTAAGGTGGTGTTGGAACCTCAGAGTTAGTTTTGCCTCAACATTACCATGCAGTGTATTCAATAAACAGTAAGATTTTTGGAGATGGAATGAACCTGGAGTTTTATTTGGATTCTCAAGGTGGATGTTGACACCATCCACCTTAAAATTGAACATCCCTCTCTCAACAAGAGGGGGAGGGGTACAACAACACCTATCTCCTATTTACAACACAGTCCTTTAAGCAGTTCCAAGAAGGTCTCACATCTATTTGTACTATTCAGGTGACCCTGAGGGCACAGATAAGCGAAGTGCCCAAATTTTGCCCAAGTGACATGCAAGGGTCATAAGTACGAAGAGCAGTGATAAGTCATATTTTTTCACAAATTTTGTGGCAACTTCGAACAGTTGTTAAACGAATGGTTGTAAGTAGAGAAACTATTTGTAGTGAAGCTCATGACATGGAAAGGAGTTGAGTTTTGGGCTAGAAGATGCTGTGGAGAAACTACAAGAGTTGTCTGATGCTTTGGTCACCAGATTGTCTCCTTCTGTACTGTAGGTGACCTGTAGTTGTGAGTCTCAGTAGTATGGTGGGTGTTCCTTGTTTGAGATCCTGAGCTGTGTGCCCACCAAGTTGGCTGACTCGCTTTTTTTTGGACCAAGCT
>NW_015421479.1:0-1412 GCF_001527695.2 Protobothrops mucrosquamatus | reverse complement strand
AGCGGGACTGGCCTAGGGCAATTTTTAGAGGGGTTTTAATCATATTTTAATTAGACAACATTTAAATATTTCTTTTTAACTAATTTTAATTTTGTAATTGTTATTGGTGTATTTTTAATTGATTGTCAGCCGCCCTGAGTCCGCAAGGAGAAGGGCGGGATATAAATTCAATAAATAATAATAATAATAATAATAATAAAAAAGTCCTATTCTCGAAAATTGTTGGAGAATGTTTGCTACCTCTGAAAAAAAAGGAAACAAGTAATATTCAGGCTACAAATTCCTGGAAAATTTCAAAAGTATACTGAGTTCTTGGTCTAACAGGAGAGCTATGCAAAGCATTTGAAAGCACAAAATTACAAAGTATGTTAACAGCGGTGTGCTCTCATGTTCTTGCTTTGTTTCTGGTGCTCTATATTTATATTTATGTATGTGTATGCATGTGCCCATGTGTGGACAGGCCACATTTCTTCTGGGAGTGCCAATGTATCTAAGCACTGAGCAATTGTGTGCATACATAGATAATGAGGGACAGTCTTCAAAGCAGTTGCATCAACTTTCTAAGGGATGTGTCTGTTTTAATGCTTTGAGGAGATTCACTTGCACTAATATGCTTTAGCAACTAGTAGAATGCTAGTTTGCTCCCAAACATTCTTGATTATTCATGATATGCCCCAGACAATAGACTGAAGGTATTGCTAAGAGTGATAACAAATACAACACACAACTACAACAATTACCATTATTTCTTACAGGACAGCCATGGAAAACTGTTGTGCCAAAATCAGCAAAGATTCTTACAGCATCTTAGAGACTTTGTTACTGAATGAGCTAAGATGTTGGTTTAGGTTGTGACTTTCAACTGAAAATCTGTAGCACATCAGTCAAACTTGTAGTTTAGAAACAGGCCACAATTTTAGGTGAAATTGCTTTGTTTTGCAGCATTGATTCTCTGGAATACTTACAATGAAAACTCTGCAGTGCAGAAATTGGCCCATTCATGTTTGCTTGTTCCTACCCAATTTTTACTGAAGTGCAATTATATGTAATTATATATAATTATGTTAGTTTGGCTGTTTTGAAATTATATCTACTTTCGTTCTATACTACAGAAATAAAATATGATTTGTGGTGTCTACCTTTACCCTACCAAAACAGGAAGACAAACGAATAACTTTCTTCTTATTGCAAAACCTATTAGCAAAACAGTGGAAAAAATCTAAAATATTGGAAGACAGAAAATAACTTGAAGTGGCAATTTTATACCTAATACTTTGCTGAGAAATAACCCATATTTGTTCATTTGTATCTATTATATATGCAAATAAACACATTAATAACTTTATGTACATAAATTTGGGCTGTCAGAAAATACTTAGAAATGAGACAATTAGAGGAGACTACATTAAATA
>NW_015421478.1:0-1412 GCF_001527695.2 Protobothrops mucrosquamatus | reverse complement strand
TCTCTCCTCCCTCTCTCTCCCCCCTTACCCCTTCTTCCCTCTCCCTCCCTCCACCTCTCTCTCTCTCCCCTCTTGTCCTCAACAGACCGTGTATGCATGACATCCAAACTCCCTAACCTTCGTGCTGCAGCGCTGATTCCTTTCTTTTCCCCCCCTTCTCTCATCCCTCAAACGTAACATTACATTCCCCCCCATGGGGGCTGTCTCCTGGATGGGACTAGTATTACAAGTGTGGTCTCACCAGTGACGTATAAACTGGTACTACCACTTAACGGAGTAACAGCATGATAGAGTTGGAAGGGACCTTGGAGATCTTCTATTCCAACCCCCTGCTCAAGATCTTTCCTTCTTCACTCTGCCTTGGAAAGACGCTCTGGGCTCAGCCCCTCTTGCTCTCCCAGGGGGATGGGAGGGTGTGTGTGGGGGACAGAAGAAGACCCCAGAGACCGAAGCCAGAATCCAAAGCTTTATTGCAGAGAAGCAGGAAATAAACCCAGGAGTGTTTTGGAGGGGAGGGCCTCTAGGATGGCCCAGGACAGAAGAAGGATCTTTGGGTCGAGTTGGAACACTGGCCACAATTCAGAAGGCCGAAGGTCCCATGCAGAAAGGCCCCACCATCATGGAAAGGATCCTGTGAAAAGAAAGAGAGTCAAGCATGAGGGATCCCGTGAAGCCACCGTGGCCTTTGAGAAGCCTTCTTGAGAAATATCCCATAAATGGCAGGATCGAGGTCTTCCTTGCTGCAAGAGGGAAAAGAGGAAAGAAGATGGGGTCCTCTGCAGTCCAAGAGAGCCCCCTAATCTCCCTAAGCCAGAATCGGATCATTTCCTGGGGCTAAGAGAGAACTTCCCCCTCCCTCCACGCTCTCCGTCCATCCTTCTGAGCTGGGACTGGCCTCCACTGCCTGGTCTCTCTAACGGCTGGAGAAGACCCAGTCCTTCTCCTTTCGTGGCTGTCCTGTTTGGGGCTTGGCTCACCCAAGGACAGATCCAAGAAGGGTGGAAGCCTCAAGGATTCCAGAGAGATCCTCCTGGATCCAGTCCATGCTGGGATCTACCAAAGTCTGCAGAGTGGCCTAAGGCTCAGTGCTCTTACCTATCACAGGGTTCATGCACCGAATGCTGCAAGCGTAAGGGCAACACTTCTGAATACCATCACAGTCCCCGTCATGTCGACACTTCTCGTCACAAGTAGTGATGGTGCCTGGAGGTGCCTTGGGACACCGGCCAGGCTTCCCTGAAAAATAGAAGATATTCCAGTGGTTTGTGGTTTTGTTCTATGTTAGCTGATTACGCTGAACTGGTCAAACAAAAAAGGGTTCAAGGATCGATTTATGAATGTTTCTCATTTTGTTTTGTGTAATGATTCTTTTATATTAACCTCAGTTTCAGATCATGGGAAAATATTCATTT
>NW_015421477.1:0-1412 GCF_001527695.2 Protobothrops mucrosquamatus | reverse complement strand
AGGAGGAGGAGGAGGAGGAGGAGGAGGAGGAGGAGGAGGAGGAGGACTGTAGGGTCCTTGGTGGTTTCATTACCCAACTAGGTAACATCATCAGTGCAAGAATGGAGGTGAGTGTGTGGAAAGGAGGAGGAGGGAAAGAACTGTGGAGTCCTTGCTGCTCTCTGAGCTTGGTGGTTTTCTTGCAGATGTTTCATGACCCAACTAGGTAACAACATTAGTGCAAGAAGGCAGTGGGGTTTGTGGATTGGATGAGGAGAAGGAGGAGGAGGAGGAGGAGGAGGAGGAGGAGGAGGAGGAGAAGGACTGCAGGGTCCTTGGTGGTTTCATTACCCAACTAGGTAACATCATCAGTGCAAGAAGGGAGGTGAGTGTGTGGAAAAGAGGAAGAGGAGGAGGAGGAGGAGAAGAACTGTGGGGTCCTTGCTGCTCTCTGAGCTTGGTGGTTTTTTTGCAGATGTTTCATGACCCAACTAGGTAACATCATCAGTGCAAGAAGGGAGTGGGGTTTGTGGAGTGGACGAGCAGGAGGGGGGGGAGGAGGAGGAGGAGGAGGAGGAGGAGGAGGACTGTAGGGTCCTTGGTGGTCACTGAGCTTGGTGTTCTTGCAGACCTTTCATTATCCAACTAGGTAACATGATCAGTGCTAGAAGGGAGTAGTTTGCTTTTTGTTTATATACAAGTGACTATTAATATTAGTATGAGTGTTCTTGGTGGTGCCTAGATTACACTGTTGTTTACTGTAACTTTCTTCTTCCTGGATTGGGATATTGGTGTAAGGAACTGTAGATGTAGAAAGAGCACCACCAGTGGTCCTTTGTCTCCAGAAGAGTGGTGATCATTTTCTAGAGGAAACCAAGTCACAAAAATCTCTCTTTTTGTTTCAGTTGTTACAGGACAGACAATGGAGGTGACACAACTTCCGGAAACCGTATCGGTGAAAGCTGGAGACAGCCTCACTCTAAAGTGTACATTGATTGGGGCAAATTTGCCTGGAGGCGTGCGGTGGTTCAAAGGGCTGGACAGAAACCAGCCCCCCATTTACAGCAATAAGCAAGGAATTTCCAATCGGGGGGTGAGGCTGGTCCCAGGATCCAACACGGACTTCAGCATCGACATCCCAAACATCCGTCCTGAAGATGCTGGGACCTACTATTGTGTGAAGTTCAGGGCAGGGATCTTAGAGAGAGAACTGGCTTCGGGGAAAGGCACTCAGGTCTTTGTAATTGGTAGGTGGACCACCCATTTGCTTTTTGGGGTGGGGGGAGATGTTCCCAGTCAACCGAGAGACATGTGGGAATAAATCTCATGTTCTGAAGTTGAGTCTCTCCAACCAAACACAGCCTTGTAGCTTCCTGTATTGTCTCTGAGGAATGTCAACTGATATCTCTCTCTACTTTTTCTCTCAGCCAAGT
>NW_015421476.1:0-1413 GCF_001527695.2 Protobothrops mucrosquamatus | reverse complement strand
CGTACCAGCAGTTGCCGGTGGACGAAGCCACCGCAGAAGCCCAGACCATAGTGACTCACCGGGGGGCGTTCAAATGCAACCGACTCCAATTCGGGGTGAGCGTGGCCCCAGGACTTTTTCAGAGCGTCATGGAGCGGTTGCTGCAAGGCATTCTGGGGGTGGTGCCGTATTTCGACGATGTCCTCATCTCCGCGACATCAAGAGACCAGCTGAAGGATCGCCTGCGCCAAGTCCTTAGTCGGTTTCAGGCTCGAGGACTGAAAGTGAAAAGGGACAAATGCAAACTAGGGGTCCCAAGGGTAGAATTTTGGGGATTCTTGATCGATGGCCAGGGCATCCATCCCACTGACGAAAAAATAAAAGCCATAAAGCAAGCACCCTCACCAAAAAATAAGACAGAATTGCAGGCGTTTTGGGGACTCTTAAACTTCTATGCGGTTTTCTTAAAACAGAAGGCAACAGTAGCGGAGTCGCTCCACCGACTTTTGGGAAAGGCGACCACGTGGACCTGGGGCCAGAAGGAAGCACGAGCCTTCGCAGCTGTTAAGGACCTGCTCACGTCATCCAGCGTCCTAATCCAGCACTCGGACACCCTCCCGCTCCAACTCACATGCGACGCATCGCCTTTTGGCATCAGAGCCGTCCTCAGCCACGTTCTTCCCAACGGCAGAGAGGCACCGATAGCCTACTATTCCAAGACCATGTCCCCAGCCGAGCGAAACTACAGCCAGCTGGACAAAGAGGCCCTCGCCATCGTGGCTAGCACAAAACGGTTCCACAAGTACTTATATGGAAGGCATTTCTGGATCATCACGGACCACAAGCCTCTACTGGGACTGCTGGCAGGGGACAAACAGACTCCCCAATTCCTATCACCCAGATTGATCCGTTGGTCGATATTCCTCGCGGGGTATGACTATGAGTTGATCCACAAACCCGGGACCAGCATCAGCCACGCAGACGCTCTCAGCCGATGCCCAACACCCGGCCACATCGCCGACCCAGCACCGTTTGCCACCGTGCTCCTGGTGGACGTCGACTACTCCAGCCCAGTCACCTCGAGAGATGTCGCAGAGCACACCAAGAAGGACAAACTGTTGGGAAGGGTTTTGAACTGGGTGTTGAGGGGGTGGCCACAACAGGCAGAAGGAGAGGACTCCAAGCCGTTCTTCGCCAAAAGAACGGAACTCTCTGCGTGTAAGGGCTGTGTACTATGGGGGGAAAGAGTCGTGATCCCACAAGCCCCTGCGCCGCCACCGGCCGGAGCCCAGCGGAGATGTTGATGGGTCGCCGACTGAGGTCACCCCTGGATCGCCTCCATCCCAGCTACCAAACGGACATGCCACCGGAATCCAGGAAGGTAACTCGGGGCTTTACGGAGGGAGATTTAGTGTATGCCCTAAATCACGCGGG
>NW_015421475.1:0-1413 GCF_001527695.2 Protobothrops mucrosquamatus | reverse complement strand
GAGCCCCGAGGTTTCTTGCACCGAAAGAGGAAGGAGACGGAAAGCGAAAATGAAAGAGGGAAACTGAGGCATTTTCAGAGTTGAATCCAGAGAAGCCACCAAAAGTATAAGAAAAAAGACGCTTTTTGGCAAAAGTGTTTTTGAAACGTCATTTTTTCTTCTGAATCTCCATTTTTTAAAGAGGAGGGGAGAGTTGAGCTGGATTCCTTCTTGGGGGAACTCTGAATTTGGGGAGGAGACCCAGAATCCCCCACTCCATATTCCCCCATTGCTGGGGGGAACTGAGGGAGAAGGATGTTGAGTGAGGTCTGAATTGCTCCCCTAAATTGGCTCCCCAAAACTATCCCTTTACCGAAGGGGGCTGGAGCCCCTTCTTTTGAGAGGGTCTTGGAGGGCTGCAGGGGGGTCTATTTGGGCGGGGGAGTGGAAAGAGGCCTCGAAAAGCATCCAAAGACAGCTTGTGGGTTGTGAAGATGGGGGCGAGGGGGGGGAAGAGGAAAAGGGAAGGCGGGGCTTGAAGGGCGGGGAGAGCCCAGGAGCATGGGTGTGGGTATCCTTATTGTCACCCCCGCTCCTTATGCCCCCGAAAGGGAGAGGAAGAAAGAAGTACGGATATTCCTTCCCTTCCAGCCCAGAGGGGGGGTCTCTTCCCTCCCCCCATATTTCCTGCCACTTTGGGGGGAAAAGAGGCCCCACCGGGATCTAACATTCCCTACAGTGTTAGGCCGAGTGCTGGACCAGCTGAACTTCTGCCTGCCTGTTTTCACTCTGGGAAAATGAAGGGGGTCCCTCAGGAAGCTACTTCCTCCCTTATTTTCCTCCCCTCCCACGACCCCCACTAAGGGGGAATCCCGCTGGGACCGACGGTTCCCCATCCCTCCTCCAGGGGGCGTCTTCGGATAGCCTCTTGCGATAGGTTTCCCTCCCCTCCTCTGACAAGCCTGTGTCCCTATTCTAGGAGAGGGTGGGAACCATGGGCCCTGGAGTCCCTCCTGACGCCCTTCCTCCTCCTCCTCCTCCTCCTCCTCCCCGCAGCCCATTTCCTGTACCAGGGGAAGTGCGCGTGCCACTTCCTCTCCTCTCCGCTTCCCTAAAATGCAGCCCCCCCAGACTGAAGGGATTTCCCCCCCCCTCCCAACTTTCTCCGCTTCTCTCTCGGCTTCGCACTATCTCCTCTTATGGATGAACTCAAGGGAGGCTCTGCCCGGAGACCGATGACGTTGAAGAAGGGAGAATTCCCATTGGTCCCTCCGCTTTTCTGGGCCCTCCCAATTACGAAGTTCGAGGGAAAAGCCCCCCAAGCCAGACCCACCGATTCCGCCTCTGGGGCTGGAAGCCTCCGCGTCCTTCTCCCCTCTCTCTGGGGGCGCTGGTGGGGCGGCATCCATGGGCTCTGTTGGGGTCCCTCTTTTG
>NW_015421474.1:0-1413 GCF_001527695.2 Protobothrops mucrosquamatus | reverse complement strand
ATCAGTTGCCAAGCATCTGAATGTAAATCACAAGACCCTGGAGATGCTGCAACATTCCAGCTGATCGGCGCTTCTTCTGGGCTCAGCAGAAGCGCCAGGATCAGTGCTGCTTTCCAGCTGATTGGTGCTTCTTCAGGGCTCAGCAGAAGCACCAGGATCAGCGCCGAGCTCCAGCTGGAGCCTGGCGCTGATCCTGGCGTTTCCACTGAGCCCTGACAGCCCTGAAGAAGCACCGATCAGCTGGAAAGCGGCACTGATCGTGGCGCTTCCGCTGAGCCCTGAAGCTCCAGCCATCTCTCACTCAGGCTTGTGCGGTGCTGCCACCGGTTCAGCTGATTCCCCTCCCCCGCTACCACTTTTCTAGGATGGTCACGTACCACCTGCCAGGTGCCAATGTACCACAGGTGGTACCCATACCACTGGTTGAAAAGCCCTGTTCTAGTCCAATCTCCTGCTCAAGCAGGAGACCCTGTACCATGTCAGAAAAATGGCTGTCCAGTCTCTTCTTAATAGTCTCCAGTGACAGAGCACCCACAATTTCTGAAGGCAAGCCATTCCACTGATTAATTATTCTCACTTATTGAAAATTTCTCCTTAGTTCTAGGTTGCTTCTCTCCTTGATTAGTTTCCATCCATGTTTTTATGTATTGCCTTCTGGTGCTTTGGAAATAGGTTGACTCCCTCTTCTTTATGGCGACCCCTCAAATATTGGAACATATTGCAAAGACATTGCAGAATTGCAATTTTTTAGTTCTAAAGTCTCAGCAAGCAGAACTGAACAAAGAAGAAGCCACATTATAATTTGGTAAAAATATTTAAAGTTCAATCTCTACCCGAGAATTAAAATAAACAAGATTGGGAAAAGAAAAAGATTCATGTTGGCGCAGACAAACTACTGGAAATTTAGTAAATCTACAGATTAATTTTTTTGAGTGGCACAAAGGAGAAAAATGCCATGGCATATACGTGTCAAATTCATATTTCTGTAGACTGAAGAGGCAATAGAAGAACTGGAAAAATTAAACTCCTTTATTCCTTGGAGATACAGTAATTGAGATTTTACCAAATGAACCTCCATAAACACATAAGAGAATATATACAGTATGAAAATCTTGACAAGTCAGGACAAATATTGACTTTTTAATGTTTTTTATTTATTTATTTATTTATTAATTACATTTATATCCCGCCCTTCTCCTTACGGACTCAGGGCAGCTGACAATTGAATAAAATACTAACATATATACATATTATACCTAATTAAAATTTAATTAAAACGAAATATTTAAATATGTCAAATTAAAAGTAATTAAAACCCCTTTAAAATCCCTTAGGCCAGTCCCGCTAGCTGGAACAACCACGTCTTGAGGGCGCGGCGGAAGGAAGGGAGATCAGGGATCACCCTGATCTCTG
>NW_015421473.1:0-1413 GCF_001527695.2 Protobothrops mucrosquamatus | reverse complement strand
TCTCTCTCTCTCTCTCTCTCTCTCTCTCTCTCTCTCTCTCTCTCTCTCTCTCTCTCTCTCTTTCCTTCCTTCCTTCCTTCATCTATCTATCTATCTATCCATCCATCTATCTATCTATCTATCTATCTATCTATCTAATCTATCATCTATCTATCTATCTACTTGTAGGCTGCCCTTCTCGCCTAGAGCAGACCTCTCGGCACTTGGGGGGAGAAGAGGTCGCATGTGAAAAAATCAAAACCATTCCAAATGCTTTCTTTCAGCCTTATTATTCACACAGACTTAAAACATTTGGTTATATCCAGACGTTCAATTTGAATCGTTCTGCTGGCTGGGGAATTCTGGGAACTGACATACACCAGTCTAAGCATGTTGGTTGGGGAGTTTTTGTTTTAATTTCCTCCTTAAAACTTGACAACATTTTGGAGTACAGCAAATGGGGAGGTGAAGGAAAAGGCTTTGGGGGCCACTGGACACCTGCCTGGAAAAAGCACTGCTAAACTGGGTTAAATTTTTCAGGAGGGACATTTAGCCTGATAAATGTCACCAGGATCCAAGAGGACACAATGCCTGCCTGCCTTGAGCTGGGTAGCCTCTGGGGGTAAAGTCCTGGATGGGCTTCCCATTGACCCCTGCCAGACATTCTGCTGAGGGTTAGCAGGCAGTGCCCCCATCCCTGGCCCCCTCCCCCTGGCACAACCTGGTCCCAAACGTGTGGGAAGCAGCTGAAAGAGAACTGGTGCCAGGCAGGGGCAAGAGGGGACCTCCAGGTCTGCCAACCCCTCGTCCTTCAGAGAGAGACTTGGGTCCCCCCCCCGCTAAAGCCTCCTGTCCTTGCAGGTCACCCCTTCATCATGACCGTGGGCTGCGTAGCTGGTGATGAGGAGTGTTATGACACCTTCAAAGATCTTTTAGACATTGTCATCAGTGACCGCCACGGAGGCTACAAGGCCACCGACAAGCACAAGACCGACCTGAACCATGAAAACCTGAAGGTGGGGGCAGTGGGGGAGCTTGCTTTGCTAAGGGGGGGGTTAGGAACTTCAGGGAGGTGCTTGACGTTTAAGTGTGCAAAGATCAAAGGATGTGTATGTGTGCGGCTCCCTGGGTGTCCCTGCGTAGCCCCAGGCAGGTGCCCCCCAGGTGTGTGTGGGGAGGGCAGGGAAGGCACGGGGTCTGACAGATTCCAAAGCCTCAAGGGGCTGGGGGGGGATGGTCAGCCTGGGCAGAGAGAGGACCCACGGCTCTCCTTCCCTGCAGGGCGGTGATGATCTGGACCCCAACTACGTGCTCAGCAGCCGCGTGCGGACCGGCCGTAGCATCAAGGGCTACACCCTGCCTCCCCACTGCAGCCGGGCTGAGCGCCGGGCCGTGGAGAATCTGTCCATCAAAGGTAAGAGGGGAAGAATGGTG
>NW_015421472.1:0-1413 GCF_001527695.2 Protobothrops mucrosquamatus | reverse complement strand
CAATAAGAGTGGGCGAGCAAGGCTGTATCTTTGAAGAAATGCTGGAGGGGCCTTCACGGGTGATGCTTTCACGGATAGATCGGAGTGCTGAGCTGAGGGCTGCGCTATAAACTTCTACGGTCTTCTACTCCAGGTGGATTTCCACCTAGAGTGAAGTTTGCAAGAGAGGTTATTGAGGTGACATTCCATAACGACGTGCGTGTTCGTGCCTACTGGCCCTTCAAGTTGGTCCAGGAAGGAAATTCAACAATGGTGCTGGCGCTTCCTCTACTGCAAGGGGACATCAAGAGAACGTAGCAAGTGTGGAAGTCTTCTTCCTCTCCTCTCCTTTTACTCATGAAAGGCTTCCTTCGTCCTCCTCCTTGTGTGGGCTGCAATATCCTTGGCAAGACGGTTGCCTAGTCTGCAGCTTTCCTGTCTCCCAAGTCCATTCTCACATACCGCGCATGCGAGACCGAACAGATATTCTTCCTCTTCTCTCTAGATTTGGGTTCAAATCCATTTGTCCTTGCTCTGTGTGCTCCATCCACTACCCAGCGCTAGGCAAAACTAATTTTCACAAGATGGGTGAGGAGAATGTGACCAGCATTAGAAACCACGTTGGTTCTGCACCGTGCGTTGTTTTCCACCAATCCCTGGGTGACTGTCAGCCTCCATGGTCCCCAGCAATGCATTGTGGGATTCCTTTATAGGTGTACCAAGGGGAGAACAAGCTGCATTAGCCAAAGTCACCCAGCACTGCGCCGTCCCTTGACTTCGCTCCATTAGTCATGCTGTCTTGTTTTCTATTAGTTTCCCGTCAATATTTTATGGGGACTGTTTCCCTTCAGGTAGCAATTTCTGCTGAGTCAGCAGAATCCAACGCCCCACATTTTGAACCAGCACAATCACTGCCGGATTTTATTTACCAGAATGTTATTATTATTACTGCTATTATTGTTATTACGGCCCCCTTACCGTAATAAGTAAAAAAAAGCCTTGTCAAGTCCTTTTCTCATCAAGTGAGCAAATCACATGTGCGTGCACACCACAAAACTTGCACAAATGCGAAGGCAACTGGGTTACTTGACTTCCAGGCCATTCCTTCTCTGGAGCGGAGAGGCAGTTTAATCCTGCAGGTAAGATCTCAAGAAGTAGATTCAATTTATTTATTTTATTTATTTTATTTATTTTATTAAATTTATACCCCGCCCTTCTCCCGGAGGACTCAGGGAGGCTTACAGCCAGTTTAAAACAGTGATACAATACAAAATTTAAAAAGATTAAAAATAACTATTTAAATTTGGCCGCTTCTACTAAAAATTTAATTTAAAACCCCTTTAAAATACCCCTAGGCCAGTCCTGCCTGCTGAAATAACCAGGTCTTAAGGGCGCGGCGGAAGGAGGGGAGATCCGGGATCACCCGGATCTCTG
>NW_015421471.1:0-1413 GCF_001527695.2 Protobothrops mucrosquamatus | reverse complement strand
GGCCCCGGGGGAGGAGACGGGAGCAGGTCTTGAGACTATTATATGGGAGGAGTTTGACTCTGTGGCTCCCGAGGACGTGGACAGGATCCTGGGGAGGCTGAATGCAACCACATGTTTACTGGATCCGTGCCCCTCCTGGCTGGTATTGGCGGCCCGGGAGGGTACACGAGCCTGGCTCCAGGGAATTATAAACGCTTCTCTACGGGAGGGTGCCTTCCCCGTGGCCTTAAAGGAGGCGGTGGTGAGGCTCCTCCTTAAGAAGCCTTCCCTGGACCCAGATGTATTGGCTATCGCCCGGTCTCCAACCTTCGCTTTGTGGCGAAGGTTGTTGAGAGTGTGGTTGCACAGCAATTCCCTCGGCACCTGGAGGAAACAGTCTATCTGGACCCGCTCCAGTCGGGGTTCAGGCCGGGTTACAGCACGGAAACGGCATTGGTCACGTTGGTAAATGATCTCTGGAGGGCCCGGGACAGGGGCCATTCCTCTGTCCTAGTTCTTTTGGACCTCTCAGCGGCTTTTGATACCGTGGACCACGGTATCATGCTGCGGCGTTTGGGTGAGTTGGGAGTGGGAGGCACTGTTATGCGGTGGTTCTCCTTCCTCACCGATCGCACGCAGTCTGTATTGGCAGGGGGACAGAGGTCGACCCCAAGGCCCCTAACTTGTGGGGTCCTCTCTCCCCTTTTGTTCAATATTTATGTGAAGCCGCTGGGAGAGATCATTCGTGGCTTCGGGGTGGATTTCCATCAGTACGCTGATGATACTCAGCTGTACATTTCCACCCCAGGCCACCCCAACGATGCCCTTGACGTGATGGCCCGTTGCCTGGAGGCCGTAAGGGTCTGGATGGGGAGGAACAGACTCAGGCTCAACCCTTCCAAGACCGAGTGGCTATGGCTGCCGGCGCCTCGGCATAGTCAGCTGATTCCATCGCTGACTATAGGGGGCGAAATTCTGGCCCCCTCGGAGAGGGTACGCAACCTGGGGGTCCTCCTGGATCCACGGCTGACACTGGAAGACCAGTTGTCGGCCGTGACCAGGGGGGCATTTTATCAGGTACGCCTGATTCACCAGTTGCGGCCTTTTCTGGACCGGGACGCCTTGTGCACAGTCACCCATGCTCTCGTCACCTCCCGCCTGGACTACTGTAATGCTCTCTACATGGGGCTTCCCTTGAGGAGCACTCGGAGGCTCCAGCTAGTCCAGAATGCGGTCGCGAGGGCGGTGTTGGGAGGGACTCGTCGCTCCCATGTAACACCGCTGCTGCGCGAGCTGCACTGGCTGCCGGTGGCTTTCCGGGTGCGCTTCAAGGTGTTGGTTATCATCTTCAAAGCGCTCCATGGCATCGGACCTGGATATCTCCGAGACCGCCTTCTGCCTCAGAGTGCCTCCCATCGGCCGGTACGCTCCCAC
>NW_015421470.1:0-1413 GCF_001527695.2 Protobothrops mucrosquamatus | reverse complement strand
GATCTGGCCTTCTAAAGAGCAGTCGGGGTTGATCTCCTCTAGGACTGACCGGTTTGATCGCCTTGCAGTCCAGGGGACTCGCAGGAGTCTTCTCCAGCACCATAGTTCAAAGGCCTCAATGCTTTGGCGCTCAGCCTTTCTTATGGTCCAACTTTCACAGCCATACATTGCAACTGGGAAAACCATGGCCTTGACTATAGCAGTGTAGGGACCTCTTGCCAAATCTATGGCCATTTTCAAGTGGCAGATGAGTAAGGATATGTTGGCTGGGGAGCATGGGGGCTGGAGTTGAACTGGAAAAGCACAGCAGTGCGCTCTGAGAGGGACTTTTCTTTGCCACTGAAAGTCCTGGACAAAAGGTTTGGTATGCTTCAAACTGAAAATAAAAAACTTTTTCTTAAATGCCACCTTCCTTATTTGCTGAAGCCAATCATGTAAAAGTCAAGAAGTGGCACCCAGGCAGGATGACCTTGGGGTTGACCAAAATTCCGCCAAGTATCTGCCACGAGTTTCCTCTTTTCTGTGGAAGGCAAGGGGCTTTTTCCAACTTCAGCGGAACAATCTCAAGGAAATGATTTTAAAGGGATTTTTTTTTCTTTTTACAGAAACTGCACTTTCTCAAGCTTGGTGTAATGGTGAAGCTGAGGGTATAAACATTGGGTGGTTGTGGGTTCTAGTCCTCCCTTAAGTGTAAATGGCAAGCAGAGTGACTTTGGACCAGTCCCCTTCTTTCAGCCCAACCTGCCTCGGAGGATTGTTATTGTCGGGGGAAGTGGGAAGGAAGAGCATTAACTACCTTACTTTGAGATGTAGAAATAAAAGTGGGATAAAAAACTAAAAATATGTAATCTTTAACTTACAACCTCTATTGCAGTGGTTCTCAACCTGTGGGTCAGGACCCCATTTGGGGTCGATTGACCATTTCACGGGGGTCGCCAAGCAAGGCTGTCCGCCATTTTTTTTGACCGCCATTTTTTTTGACCGCCATTTTTCCCCCCTTTTCCGGCAGGTGCCTTACCTCCCTTGGGCTGGGCCAGCTGGTGGTCGGCCTGCTCCGTCTCTGCCGCTTGCCAGCTACGCCTCGGCCGGCGCAGGGGGCGGAACCACGCATGCGCGGCACTCCCGGGCAGGGAAAGTTCTCAACTTACGACCGGTTGGGTAGTCCTCGACTTACGACCGGTTTAGTCCTCGACTTACGACCGGTTTAGTTCTCAACTTACGACCGGTTGGGGTCGCGGCATTAAAAAGGTTGAGAACCACTGCTCTATTGGAACCAGAACTTCCATTTATTTATTTATTTAATCACATTTTTAAACAGCTCATCTCCCTCACAGAGCATTACTAAGCCAGGTGGCTCTTAAGTGAATGGGGGCCCAAGCTTGGGACTTTTTTTGCTAGGCTCCTTAAACGAAT
>NW_015421469.1:0-1413 GCF_001527695.2 Protobothrops mucrosquamatus | reverse complement strand
TTTATATCTGGACTTTTTGCTTAGCCTAACGTTTTAATCTACTGGTTCTTTCTCTAGGTCAGTTTTCTTCAATCTGTGCCTTCCAGATGTGCTGAAATTATAACTCTTGAAATTTCTAGTCAAGGCAGGAAATACGATTTGAGGATTTGTGTGGACTTTAGCTAGTTTAATTATACGGCTGCATTGATTATATTTTTTTAAATTGTTTTGAGCTCTGGAAAATAGGTATTTTCTACTGTGTTAAGCCTAAACGGTGAAATGTAACTCTATTTAAATAAAATCAGCCAACAAGAGATAAATTACTTAACTAAATTAAGTTAAATTAATGAAAACATCCTCCCCATATCTGTACATGTAGCTATATCTGGGAAAACTTCTTCCCAGATCTGTACAACTAAAATGGACTTAGAACTTTATTTATTGGCCAATAATAAAACACACTTTTTAAAGGAAGGGATATCTAAAAAGCAGTTTGTGAGATCTGTTATTTTCATGGACAAGGTGTAGTATACCGTTGGGCACACCTAGGTGTAGTATACCGTTGGGCACACCTAATGTAATAACATGGGCGTGAATGGATGGAGATATCAAAGTACTTTTATAGCATCCTTGGTGCTTCTCCGTTCCGGATCCATGATGGCATAAAACAGTAGATTAGAATTTTTACCACTGATGGACAGAATGCTAATGAATATCACTTAATTTGCTCCTGCGTGTATCGGTGACCAGTGTGCATTTTTGGTAAGCCTCAACAGTTTCATCCATTGATTGTTTAAGTCATACAAACCAGGAATCTGGAACTTGACAACTATCTGGGTTTGTTAGCTGTGTCCCTTGGCAGGACAAACCAGCAAAAACGACTGGGGGTTTGATCAATCATTAACCCAAAATCTGATTTGCTGTTTTGTAAGTCAGTGAATTAGCAGGCATTTAATTTAAGCAGGGACAGCCAATCAAAACGATTCATAGCGCTACCCATTGTGCTAAGAAGCCACCTGGATGGCTTGATTTCATTTCGTATGTTGTAATGAAACCCAGGCATTTTGATTTGTCAACCTGTTTACAGTTTAAGCATATTGCAGGAGTCTAACTAATTATGATTTATTCATAAAGCAGTTAAGAAAACAATCTTGTGCAGAACCAATCGGTCTTTAAAAAAAACCCACATAGTTTGTAGAAGCCATTGGTAGAAAAATCAGGTGAACGTCACTTATTTAAATAAGCATTCTAAAGCAGTGGTTCTCAATCTTTTCTTCACCATTGACCCCTTTTAAATACCTTTTGTGGCCACGCACCATGGCCACGGACCCCCAAGACTTAACTCAAGATTTAAATCATAACATTTCTTCAAGCCTTTATGGGTCTGTGGACCACAGGTGGAGGACCACTGTTCCGAAGGATTTTCCTCTCTTT
>NW_015421468.1:0-1413 GCF_001527695.2 Protobothrops mucrosquamatus | reverse complement strand
CGGTGCTAATGCTAATGTTTAAACACCGCTACCTCACCGAAGGTAAGCACTGCAAATATATGGAACGCAGGGATACAATTTAAAGTCTTCACTTCAGCAACTTTAAGATGTTTTTAACTCCCACTGGATTCATGCAAAGTTAAACAGCACGCTTGGGATTCACAAACTTTCATGATGCTGAACCTTTTCTGTTCCTATGCGGGGCACGTTCATTGAAGTCTACTGAAATTGTGCCACTTTAGAAACCTGAAGTTATTTAAAAATATCTCTCCCAGCGATACAGGGTTAGATGTAGAAGGTAAATCTATAGATACCAAAATGGATCTCCTTCCTTATACCAGTAATTTTCGATTTAACAGCAGTTCATTTAGTGACTGTTTGAAGTTATAACGGCACTAGAAAAAGTTGTATAACCATTTTTCACATTTACGAGGGTTGCGGGTCTCCCCATGGTCACGTGATCAAAATTCAGACACTTGGCAATCGACTCATATTTATGACGGTCGCAAAAGGGGTCGCGTGATCCCCTTTTGCAACCTTCTGACCAGCAAAATCACTGGGGAAGCCAGATTCACTTAACTGCAGTGATCCACTTAACAACTGTGGCAAGGATGGTCATAAAATGGGGCAAAGCTTACTTAGCAACTATCTAATTTAGCAGCATCAATTTCCATTGTGATCGTAAGTCGAGGACTTTCTGTATTTATTCAATTTTTATCCACCCATCTCTCCCCTATAAGTTTTCAATCGCTTCCTTGTTTTCTGATGCCAGGACTTGAGCTGCTGTTTGCATGATAAACTGTTAACAAGCTGCTCTCCTATCAGTTGTTGTTTAAGTACAGCATTCTTCCCAGCAGCTTCTCGTCTTCCTTGCAAATGTGGTTTGAACCAAGAAGCTTTGCACAGGGTCTAGATCAGGGCTTTTCAAACAGTGGTACGGGTACCACCTGTGGTACATTGGCACCTGGCAGGTGGTACGCGACCATCCTAGAAAAGTAGCGGGGGAGGGGAATGAGCTGAACCGGTGGCAGCACCACACAAGCCTGAGCGAGAGATGGCTGGAGCTGCAGGGCTCTCAGGGCTCAGCGGAAGCGCCAGGATCAGCACCAGGCTCCAACTGGAGCTCGGCGCTGATCCTGGCGCTTCTGCTGAGCCATGAAAAAGCACCAATCAGCTGGAAAGCAGCACTGATCCTGGTGCTTCTGCTGAGCCCTGAAGAAGCGCCGATCAGCTGGAATGTTGCAGCATCTCCAGGGTCTTGTGATTTACATTCAGATGCTTGGCAACTGATTCATATTTATGACGGTCACAGTGTCCCAGGGTCATGTGAAGTGACCAAAACCTGCTGCAACCACCCAGCAGATGGGGGGAATAAAAACCAAACACCCCCCCACCCCACCCCCACTGCCAATC
>NW_015421467.1:0-1413 GCF_001527695.2 Protobothrops mucrosquamatus | reverse complement strand
CCTGAAGCCCGACTGGAGCGGGTCCAGATAGACTGTTTCCTCCAGGTGCCGAGGGAATTGCTGCGCAACCACACTCTCAACAACCTTCGCCACAAAGCGAAGGTTGGAGACCGGGCGATAGTTAGCCAATACATCTGGGTCCAGGGAAGGCTTCTTAAGGAGGGGCCTCACCACTGCCTCCTTTAAGGCTACGGGGAAGACACCCTCCCGTAAAGAAGCGTTTATAATTCCCTGGAGCCAGGCTCGTGTACCCTCCCGGGCCGCCAATACCAGCCAGGAGGGGCACGGATCCAGTGAACATGTGGTTGCATTCAGCCTCCCCAGGATCCTGTCCACGTCCTCGGGAGCCACAGAGTCAAACTCCTCCCATATAACAGTCTCAAGACCTGCTCCCGTCTCCTCCCCCCGGGCCACCCAGTCAGAGTCTAAACCCTCTCGAATCCGAGCGACTTTGTCATACAGATATTGAGCAAAATCCTCAGCCCTCCCCACCAGGGGGTCCCCCCCCTCAACTGAAGGAGAGAGCGGGTCACCCTGAAGAGGGTGGCCGGGCGATTATCTGATGACGCAATGAGGGTGGAGTAGTAATTAGACCTCGCCACCCTCATCGCCACTAGGTAGGATCTAACCTGCATCCTTGCCTGTGCTCGGTCGGATTCGGTTCGGGTAGCCCTCCAACTGCTCTCTAGGTGTCTTTTCCGGCGCTTCATCTCTCTCAGCTCCTCGGTAAACCAGGGAGCTAGTTGAGATCTGCGTCGGGTCAGAGGCCGCAACGGCACGACTCGGTCCAGTGCTGCGGCTGCGGCCACATCCCAGGCCGCCACCAGATTTTCAGCCGAGTCGTGGACTAGATCCTCCGGATATGGCCCAAGCTCCGTCAGGAACCTCTCCGGGTCCATCAGGCGCCTGGGACGGAACCATCTAAGCGGTTCCGTCTCCCTGCGGCGGGGGGAAGCGGTCCGGAAATCCATCCTAAGGAGTGCACGATCTGACCATGACAAGGGCTCTACAACTACCTCCCCCATTTCCAGATCATTCTGCCACTGGCCAGAGACAAAAATTAGATCTAGTGTATGTCCTCCCGTGTGAGTGGGGGCATGAACTAATTGGGTCAAGTCCAAGGTCGTCATGGAAGCCAAGAACTCCCGAGCTGCCGCCGTTTCGCCTGCCGATGGCAGATTGAGATCCCCCATGACTATAAGTCTGGGGGTCTGCACCGCCACCCCGGCTATTACGTCAGCCAGCTCAGGCAGGGCCGTTGATACATAGCAGGGGGCCAGGTATATAATCAACAGGCCCACTTGTACCCCTTGCCCCCACTTCACAAGGAGGGACTCTCCACCGTCTATCTGAGGCACAGTGGTCTCCCTCGGACATAGGCTCTCCCTTATAATGACCGCTACCCCACCGCCC
>NW_015421466.1:0-1413 GCF_001527695.2 Protobothrops mucrosquamatus | reverse complement strand
AGGGTGAATTTTAAATAGGGATAATTTTTAATGATTTTAATAATGTCACAGCTACAAATATTTGGTTTTAATTGGCTTTTATAGGGGAAATGTTGTGTGTGTTGTTTGTATTGTGTTATTTTAATATGCTGTGAGCCGCCCTGAGTCCCGTGGGGAGAAGGGCGGCATATAAATTATGAAAAATAAAAAATAAATAAAATAAATAAATCTAAGCCAGAATAAAATATTCCAATTCACTTTAGAAGAGCTTCTACTAAATCCTGCCAACGCTAATCTGATAGCTGGAAGAGGTAGGAAGAGCCAGTTTGATGTAGGCGTGAAGGGCTGGGCTAGAAACCAGGAGACTGTGAATTCTAGTCCCACCTTTGGCAAGAAAGCTGGCTGGGTGCCTGGGCCAGTCATTCTCTCTCAGCCTAAACCTCCTCACAGGGTTGTTGTGGGGAAAATAGGAGGAGGAAGGAATATTAGGTCTGTTCACTGCCTTGAGTTAAAAAAATAATAAAAGTGGGATATAAAAATACATAAAAAATAAAATAATACAGTTGGAATAAAAACACAGAAATAAACAAATTGTGTGAAGCACTCCAGGCTGTGCAGTAGAAGAAGAGCAGGTAATTTGATTTTTAAGTCTGCTTGACCAAGTGGATTTGAGGCAATTTCTTATACGTTTCTGTAGACCTTGGTGTTTTTTAAACAGTTTTGCATTTTAATTATATCCATTTATTCTACGTGTGTTCATGTGAACAGGCATGATAGTCCATTCACTGTCAATATCCAGATTATATGAATGAAAGAAAAGCTATGTACTATCATTGGTTCTAAGCACCCCAGAAGCATTGCCAAGTCTCCAAATGGAGTTAATACAGTCTTAAAAATTATGGAAATTGTGTTCATTATAAAGAAATCTTTGATAGTTACTACTAGCAATCTGAAAATGGGAAATTTTCATTTTTCTTGCTGTCTTTATTTATCTAAATGTAACAACCAACATTGTTTATTGTTGATTTTGCCAATTATGTAGTCATGTACATCATCCTATTTGCTGGGTTGTCTTGGATTTATTTTGCCATATTAAACCTATTATACAACAAAACAATCTATTATATAATAAAACTCTAGACCTATTTCAGAGATGGCTCATGAGATTTGACTGCTTCAGATTTCCCCCTGGCTTCCTGCTTCTTCCAAACAATAGCCCCAAAGGCAGATTTTTCTGTCATGGATGCCCTCCAAATTGTGAACTTCAATTCCCAGAATTCTTCATAAGAATTACCATTGCTGAGAACGGACTTTTCATGCTTGAGGTGTTACTGCACTTTTTTCTGAGTTTATCTCAACATATTCAAACTATGCTTTAGAGGTGTACTTGGCAAGTGAGCAGTAAAAGCATGTTGTATAATCCTTCGGGGAAGA
>NW_015421465.1:0-1413 GCF_001527695.2 Protobothrops mucrosquamatus | reverse complement strand
ATGTGTGTTTTGATTTTGGGTAAATGATGTCTGAATTCCGCAACTGTTTATCATCTAAGTTCCATGAACCACTACAATTTATTCGAACATAGTTAAATCAGAACAATGAATGAACAGCCTTTGAAGTAATCTCGTCAATAAACTTGTTAAAATCAAAAATGGCAAAAACTTGCTTCTTAATATTTTGATCATTTGTCTTGATTTTATGGGATTATGAAAGAATTTATCTAATACTACAGATTTTAAGGCAGTTTAACTAAAGCCTGTTTAAAAATGCATTTAGTTAAAGTATTCTTAGCAATGTTTGTGAGGAAAACAAGCTCCTTTAAAATATGTTTTAGAAGCATCCATGCTTAGTAGTGAAATTAAGCAACTTTGTTTTTCAAATTATATTCTAAAAGTTTACTGTAGTTTTTTATAGAATTGAGTGAAGAGTTTAGTTGTAGATAAAGTTGTTCTTTTTTTTCATGGATAAAGGGAACATGCCTGCTTATTTGTTTTTCCTATAACAGGAATTTCCATATTAGACATATGTCTACAGGCTTTAAATTAGAAGAAGAATAACTTGCAATATGTAATCCTGTACATATTTCAATCAACATCCTGTTCTCTGTCCTTAAGGATATTCTGGAAATTTTTACACAACATTCTAAGTCAGTGGTGGCACTCAGAGCCCTCTCTGTGGGCACGCGTGCCGTCACCCCAGTCCTAGGCCTTCAGCTGGGTTTTATAAAACCTTTTCGCTTTAGGCCTCCGCCGCCGTGTACAAAAAAAAAAAGAGGTTCAATCAGTCAATTTCAACTTCTCGCGGGGAAAAAAAAGATCTTGCAAAGTTGGAATTGATTGATTGAACTTTTTAGTCCCACCCAGTCTGCCGTTACCACCGCAGCCATGCCCACCCAATGGGGCCACGCCCATCCAATTGGCCACACCCAGCCAATGGGCCACACCCACCCGGCACCCGACAGTGCATAAGTGGGTTTTTGATTGCAGTTTGGGCACTCGGTCTCTAAAAGGTTCGCCATCACTGTTCTAAGTCAAAACCAAACAACTCACTTTATAATTCTATATGATGTGTTAACTTATCTGATCATGAATTATTAAGTAAGTTATGTTTAAACAAATAATAGGCCAGTATTTTATATGAATCCAAGCCCTTTATGGATAGTGTCTGTTATATCTTCAGTTCTTCAGGCATTGAACGAGGCAGAGTATTGAAACAGCAAACAAGTTTATTAACTCAGAACAGAAGCAGCCCTAAAGGCTGCTGCACAGCTATTTATACAGTTAGCCTCTAGGTGGCAACCAATAGGTTTAAAGTAACAGTTTCCCGCCCCAAACCTCATTATCAGCTTGGAGACAGCCAGTCTGGCTTTCAGTAACAGCAACTGTTAAACAATACAGCAATGTAGG
>NW_015421464.1:0-1413 GCF_001527695.2 Protobothrops mucrosquamatus | reverse complement strand
GGGATAATTTTTAATGATTTTAAAGTTTCAGGGGATTTTTAAGGGTAATTTTAATTGATCGGCCTGTTTAAATATTTCTTTTTAATTCGGCTTTTAATTATTGTATTTGTATTGTAGTTTTTATGAGGCTGTTAGCCGCCCTGAGTCCCATGAGGAGAAGGGCGGGGTATAAATTAAATTATAAATAAATAAAATAAAATTAAAAATCGGATGGTTTTAGGATACAATCTTTGTGTCAAGTACGCCTCTGTGCGCGCGTGTATGTGTATGGAAATATATTTTTCTTTGGAGAGTGGGCTTAAGGCAGTGGTTCTCAACCTTTTTAAAGCCGCGACCCCCAACCGGTCGTAAGTCGAGGACTAAACCGGTCGTAAGTCGAGGACTAAACCGGTCGTAAGTCGAGGACTAAATCGGTCGTAAGTCGAGGACTACCCAACCGGTCGTAAGTCGAGGACTTTCCCTGCCCGGGAGCGCCGCACATGCGTGGTTGCGCCCCCTGCGCCGGCCGAGGCGTAGCTGGCAAGCAGCAGAGACGGAGCAGGCCGACCACCAGCTGGCCCAGCCCAAGGGAGGTAAGGCACCCGCCGGAAAAGGGGAAAAAAATGGCGGACAGCCTTGCTTGGCGACCCCCGTGAAATGGTTGATCGACCCCAAATGGGGTCGCGACCCATAGGTTGAGAACCGCTGGCTTAAGGGATCGAATGCACACATTACCTGTGTGCTGGAATCCGTCGCTCGCCTGCCACTAACACCACGTCGCACAGCTGCTTGTGTCTCAGGTAATTTTCCATTTTTTTAAACGTTTGCTCCGCATGGTTGAGCGCCTGGAAAAATTCATCAGACGTACAAGGCTCCATTGGAGGAGACGGCAGGCGAGTCTCTCTGATGTCGGAGGGTCTGGAAAGGAAAGGCGTACGCAAATGGGTTAGAAAAGAAATTGACGGGGCGGATTTTAGACAAAAATGGACAAAATGCAGACTCTCAAAAAGCTTCAAGCTACTGACGCTGCGTCAAAAGGCTGTTTTTGATGAGTAGCTGAACTGACAGAAAAGCTTTCCAGAGTCACAATCTTTTTGATATGCATTTTTGCCTTCCCACTCATCAGCGCGCTGGGCGTACGTGAAAAGGGCTGAAAATACCATTCTAAAGTGACTATGAAAATCATGTCAGAAGATTAAGCGCAAGGCTCTTTTTTTTTTTTTGCACCGAAATACATTTACTACGCATCTCCAAACGCCTAGAAACATTTTCTCAGCTCCAAACCTTTCCCTCAAGTCGACTGGAGAAGCACTAAAACGGGCATTTTATGCCCAGGAAAGAGATTAACCGCTCAGCAAAGTTGCAATTAATGGCGCTCGCGATTATAGGATCATAATTACAGTTTCAAAATTAGCAGGCTATTAAGAAGATCTA
>NW_015421463.1:0-1413 GCF_001527695.2 Protobothrops mucrosquamatus | reverse complement strand
TTTTTTACTTTCACACTCTATTTAATTAATCATGCCTTTTGTTCTTTGCTTAGACTCCTGCCTGAATCTTCCTTTTATTGTCCATTGCATCATGAAACCAAAATGGAATTAAATTATTAAAGATGCTCCTTGGAATACTACTTACTGTATCTCTGCAGAGTTCCACTGAAAGTCTGTTTAAAAATACTAATTACTTTGACATACTTTTAACGGAGCGCTATTGGTGTGTGTGTAATATGAAACATGTTTGTGATATTGGCTTTTATTTAGACAGTCAATTTATTGATATATTCGCGTGCACCAATTAAGCTGCAGTTCTGTACACACAATGATGATGATGATGATGATGATGATGATGATAGAAATTCAGTGTATTAAAGGTTGGTGTGTGTTGGATGCGTATGTCCACAGTTTTTCTTGATCTTGGCTGGAGATGATGATGATGATGATGATGATGATGATGATGGAGGAAGGGACCTTGGAGGTCTCCTAGTCCAACCCCCTGCTCAGGCAGGAAACCCTATACCATTTCAGACAAATGGCTGTCCAATCTCTTCTTTAAAATGTCCAGTGTTGGAGCATTCACAGCTTCTGGAGGCAGGTTGTTCCACTGGTTAATTGTTCTCACTGTCAGGAAGTTTCTCCTTAGTTCTAGGTTGCTTCTCTCCTTGATGAGTTTCCATCCGTTGCTTCTCGTCCTGCCTTCAGGTGCTTTGGAGAATAGCTTGACTCCCTCTTCTTTATGGCAGCCCCTGAGGTATTGGAAGACTGCTATCCTGTCCTCCCTCGTCTTTCTCTTCATTAAACTAGACAGACCCAATTCCAGCAACTGTTCTTTATATGTTTTAGCCTCCAGTCCCCTAATCATCTTTGTTGCTCTTCTCTGCACTCTTTCTAGAGTCTCAGCATCTTTTTTACATGGTGGTGACCAAAACTGGATGCCGTATTCCAAGTGTGGCCTTACCAAGGCCTTGTAAAGTGGTATTAACACTTCACATGATCCTGATTCTATCCCTCTGTTGATGCAGCCCAGCACTGTGTTGGGTTTTTTGGCAGCTGCAGCACACGGCTGGCTCCTATTTAGGTGATTGTCCACATGTGAATGCTTCTTCCCAAACATATCGGGACTGTGGACACAAACTGAAAATATTATCTTCTCCAAGGTGGAAGTCATAGTCCTCAATCATTCTATTCTATCCTCATCATGTCTAATGGGAACCCAGGCTGAAAACTGGTAACTGGTTTCTATTAGTAGTGGCTGCATGAATATTCTCCTGTGTATCCATCATCCTAAGAAACGTTAAGCATATACTAATCTTTCATCATATTGCTATTTTAGTGGCCTGATTGATAAAAGAGACGCATAGAATATTCTAAAAAAAAAATGCCATAGTTATCTGCAAGGTTTTAATG
>NW_015421462.1:0-1413 GCF_001527695.2 Protobothrops mucrosquamatus | reverse complement strand
TCACCAGGAGATGGTGAGTTCTAGTCCTGCCTTAGGCATGAAAGCCCGCTGGGTGACTTTGGGCCAATCACCTGGAGACACTGGCAGTGTGTTAGCTTTTGGGTTTACAAGACCTTGACAATTTCTTGCAAACCATCAACCACGAAGAGACACAGACTATCATGTGAAAATGCACGAATAACCCTGGTAGGAATTGTCACCCACTGAAAAGTGTATAGGTTTTGGCTTTTTAAAGGGGCAAACATTTTAACTTTGTTTTTTTGTTATATATAAACACGATGTGTCAACGCTGCTAACATCGGATGTTCTTGCTTTGACAACAGATGGAAATGCAGCCATTTTTCTCTATCGCTTTTAGAATTAGTTGCTGCTGGGAGGGTGAATGTGGATGAGAGTCCAGTTAGTCATAACAATAATAACTCAGCTGTGGGAACCCAAGGTCATTGGGCCCTGAGTTGATAGAGTTTTGGCAGGCTGGAGAGATGGGGAGAAAGCCCACGCTTCAAGCTAATTGGGGAATGTGATTTATGACTGTTTATTGGAGGAGGGAATTGCACTTTGTTACCTTGTATCCAGGGGAGGGGAATTTAGTTTCTGGTTTCAACTATGTAGTGCCAATGCTTTGTTTTTCAAATAAAAGATTATTTAAGGTAAACAATGCCTCGAAGTTCTTTTGAAGAGTTTCATCTATCGGAACCATGACATGATGTTTATATGCACACACACAAGCACACCACTTCTTTCTTAAATTTAATCTTCTAGAGTTGCCAGCTAGCTCGAAAACAAGGAAAGAAACCAGCTTGCCCTATTCCTGTAGCATTCCTGCATATCAAACAATTGTTTCCTATCACAGTTAATTTATGGCTGGGTGCCACATATTTATCATCTTCTAATTGCTACAGGTTAAACTTATTACTCTAAAGGTAACTACCTTGGCTGTTTCCTGCTTTTGACCCATCATCCTTTGCCCATTTACTCTAGCATCTTCTGTTCCAGACGCTAGTCATGACCCAGAATTTAACTATGAACTTTTTCCCATGACAGATGCTAATTGATTCTCTTCTTCAAAATGTATGTAATAATAATAATAATAATAATAATAATAATAATAATAATAATAATAATAATAATAATAATAATAATAATAATAATAATAATAATAATAATAATAATAATAATAAAAGTTGGAAGGGACCTTGGAGGTCATCAAGTCAAACCCCCTGCTCAGGCAGGAAACCCTATACCATTTCAGACAAATGGCTGTCCAGTCTCTTCTTAAAAACTTCCAGTGTTGGAGCATTCACCGCTTCTGGAGGCAGGTTGTTCCACTGGTTAATTGTTCTAACTGTCAGGAAGTTTCTCCTTAGTTCTAGGTTGCTTCTCTCCTTGATTAGTTTCCATCCGTTGCTTCTT
>NW_015421461.1:0-1413 GCF_001527695.2 Protobothrops mucrosquamatus | reverse complement strand
GGTGGGAAGGAAGGAAGGATAGAATGGAAGTGGGAAGGAAGGAAGAATAGAGTGGAGGTGGGAGGGAAGAGGAATAGAGAGGAAGGAAGGAAGGAAAAAGGAAGGAAAGAAGGAAGGAAGATAGAATAGAATGGAGGTGGGAAGGAAGGAAGGAAGGAAAGAAGAAAGAAATAATAGAATAGAATGGAGGTGGGAAGGAAGGAAGGAAGGAAAGAAGAAAGAAATAATAGAATAGAATGGAGGTGGGAAGGAAGGATAGAATGGAAGTGGGAAGGAAGGAAGAATAGAGTGGAGGTGGGAGGGAAGAGGAATAGAGAGAAGGAAGGAAGGAAAAGAAAGAAAAAAGAAAATGAAATGAGGGAGGAGGAGGAGGAGTAAGGGGAAGGGGAAAGGGAAGAAGAAAGAGGAGGAAAAGAAGGAGGAGGAGAAATATTTATGAGGCAAGGGAGGCAAGAAAAAGAGAGGAGACAAAGTGGAAGAGGAAAAAGGAGGAAGCCGCAGAGGCATATGATGCTCCATCAGATTAACCGGAATGAGAGAAAGTCCCACTTTTCAGCCCTTTTTACGCTGCAAAAGCTCCTGAAGAAGCTTTGACACGCAGCCCCCCCCCCCCCGGTGCTTCAGAGGCAGGGAGAAAAGAAGAAGCAGAAAGATTTTTTCTTTTCTTCTCTTTTTTTTTTTCCTGATGTCAAGGAGATCCATTTTCTAACTGGCGTCGTCGTCCCCTGGCGCTCTTCTCTCCCAGGCCTTGGATACCAGCAGCAGAACCTTAAAAACACCATAAAATCAAAAACGTTTTATTCACCAACAGGGAAAAAATCCCATCCCAGACCAAAAGACAACCAAGTGTTTGATTTGCTGTCAGTTATAAAATCCCCAGGGTGGAGGGAATGTCAAGCCCGCACCGTTATCTCTCCTCCCCCCCAGCCCCCCCCCAAAAAAGGGGAGAAAAAACCCCCAGCTGCAAGTCGAATCAAACATTCTCAAAATCAGCATCCATCGGGGGGGGGGCAGCAAGATGGGGGCTGCTTTAAAGGAAGGAAGAGGTGGATGAGTAGCCAAGAGGGGAGGGGGGGCTCCACGCCCAGCCCGTCCAGGTGCTTTGTCCCCAACGGGGGTCCTTCCGCTTCAAAACTCTAGAGCTGGAACTTTAGACAAGAGGATCATTTAGAAGCACAGTTGCCCACCAGCTGATAGATTGCTCCCTTCCTTCACCCCTTCCCTCTTCCATTCCCCTTCTTTCTTTCTCTCTCTCTTTCTCATTCCTTTCTTTCTTTCTCCCTCCCTTCCCCTCCCATTTTTCCTTCTCCTTTTTCTCTATTCCTTTCCCTCCCCTACTTTCTATTCTTCCTTCCTTCCTTCCTTCCCTCCCTCCTTTCTCTTCTTTTCCTCCTCCTCCCCCTCCTCCTCCTT
>NW_015421460.1:0-1413 GCF_001527695.2 Protobothrops mucrosquamatus | reverse complement strand
AGGAAAAAGGACTTATGAAATGACATTGCACACTTCACATTGTGGCATATTTTTGTTTTATAATAGATATTTTTTTTAAAATTCTTTAGCAATTGACATTCTCATGCACACAAGTGTTTCAAACACAAGAAGCAAGTCCATTGATAGATAGTCCAAGCAATTTGTTGTTTTGTGTATGTGTGTGTGTGTGTGTGTGTGTGTGTGTTGTATAGATAGCTGCAAACTGAATGGAACATTTAAACTTCTGTGCAGTCCATGAAAGCATTTTTATACATGCTCATTTCTGAATGTCACATTGCAGGAGTAATACGATGGAAGGGTCACTCTTGGCAGCTTCTTTGAATTCATCCAACGTAATCTGGTCATCTTTGTTCTTATCCATTTTGCTGAAAATCTTGTCTACTCGTTGCTCCGGTGTGAGGCCATCTTCGTTCATCTTCATCATTATTACAGTGCCCACCATTTTATAAATGGCCTTGAGAGAGAGAGAGAGAGAGAGTGAGAGAAAAAGAGGAATTGCATGAGATCCGGCAACATTACTCGATCGATTGAAACTACCACAGAGCGATGCTGTAGTTCTTTAGAGAGTCAGCCGAGTTCAGTAGGGCTTATTCCCTGGGTAGCAAATATTGGATGGCACTTTAAGCGTCAACTCTGTCATCTGGCCTGATTTAAGCACAACAGTTAAATGTAGATCAAACAGAATGTTGAACATACGCGATCAGTGACGGTACAAGACACCGCAAAAGTCTAAGTTACACCAAGAGATTATGCTTTCTGATTTATTTATTTATTTATTTAGAAAACCTGATGTATTGCTTCCTTAAATTAGGGAGAACTTCATGTCAGCATTTTGTAAACAAAATGGGTCTGTGTACATTTGGGACGATTCACCTATCTTTACCTTTTTTTTTTTTTTTTTACCAGGCAGCCTTGTGGGGCTGAATCTTATCAAAAAGAAGCAAGCCATCAATAATGGGAATGGAGGGCAGACTCTGTCACCACATCAACAGTGTCACCATAAGAGTGAATGACATTCTTTCACCTCTCTGTGAGAAAATTAAATGATTCACTCAAGGACACTGCTGTATTGAGGCTTAAGATTTAGAGCTGGGGTAAGGAACCTGCCCCCCCCCTACTCATTCATGCATAAAGACCTAATATTGCCACTGCTGCCTACTTACTAATGAAGACAAGTCCGTGTTTCCCCCCACCCCCTTTCAGCTGACATGTCAATTCAGGCAATCCTCGGTTAATGACAGTAACTGGGACCATATATTCCATTACTAAGCAATGCAGTCATAAAATGCAATATCACATGACCATACCACTCAATGGTGACAAGCCCAGACTCCTTGTTGCTGGTGTTAAGCAAGGACCGTGAGTTGTTAAGTAGCTAATACCGTCGGAGGA
>NW_015421459.1:0-1413 GCF_001527695.2 Protobothrops mucrosquamatus | reverse complement strand
TCTCTCTCTCTCTCTCTCTCTCTCTCTCTCTCTCTCTCTCTCTCTCTCTCTCTCATCTATCTATCTATCTATCTATCTATCTATCTATCTATCTATCTATCTATCTATCTATCTATCTATCTATCTATCTATCTATCTATCTATCTATCTAAAACCTTTATGTAGTCGCCCATTTTCCAGCCAGCTTTGGGAGGCTCCCAATCACGAGTTAAAACAATATATAAAATCATATTAAAACTATAAAACTGTAAAACATATTAAAACTTTAAAGACAACAAAGATCTGGTACCAAGTCAAACTTCTAATGTTCAATTATACAATCTTCTCCCAGTGCTTGAGGGAAAAGCAAAGGTCTTCAAAGCCTTACGGATGGTTAAAAGGATGAAGGCCTGCTGAACATCAGGGGCAGAGTGTTCCATAAGGCAGCGGCTGCCACAGAAAAGGCACACTTCTCGGCTCCTATTAGATGGCAATATTTAGGAGAAGGGATTAGGAGCAGGTTCATTAAAACTGCCATTTTCTGTTATGAGATAAAACTATTTCAGCCACCAATTTCATTTGTTTATTGAGTATGAAATTGCAAGACAAACTAGCCTGGATGAGGGACTATAATGAGGTTGTCCCGTTTAAAGGGTAAAAAACCAGGCCATTTCTAAAACGTTCATAGCAGCATTGGACCATTAGCATAAAACAGTGGTGGCGAACCTAGGGCACGGGTGCCAGAGGCGGCACTCAGATCCCTCTCTGTGGGCACGCGTGCCGTCGCCCCAGTCCTAGGCCTTCAGCTGGGTTTTATAAAACCATTTCGCTTTAGGCCTCCGCTGCCGTGTGCAAAAAAAAAAAAGGTTCAATCAATCAATTTCAACTTCTCGCAGGGAAAAAAAAATCTTGCACAGTTGGAATTGATTGATTGAACTTTTTAGTCCCACCCAGTCTGCCGTTACCACCACAGCCACGCCCAGCCAATGGGTCACGCCCACCCGGCACCCAACGATGCATGTGGGTTTTGGGTTGCAGTTTGGCCACTTGGTCTCTAAAAGGTTTGCCATCACTGGCATAAAATAACCCAGATTGACCCAGAGTAGAACACGTGACCTGATGCCTTAACTACTAGACCAAGTGGCTCTCACATCCTGTAGACTAGAAGGAATTTATAAAAAAAGGGAACTGTTGGATGTCTGATACCACTATGGATGCAATTTCCAATGAAAACGTTGGAAAAACTGTACAGGAATGCAAGTTACAAATCAGGATATAGTCCTTGCTTACCAACTGCTCATTTAGCAACCGTTCAAAGTTTCGATGGTGCTGATGATGAAGATTTATCAGAGGTCCTCGAAGTTATGGCCATTGCAGCATTCCTAGGATTCTGGCGCTTGGGAACCTGGTGCTGTACACATTTATGACAGTCGT
>NW_015421458.1:0-1413 GCF_001527695.2 Protobothrops mucrosquamatus | reverse complement strand
CTAATTAAATGAATAATTTTTATTAACACGGAGGAGATGGATTGCTTAAGTTTAGAGTTTGGAGTTAGAGATATTAATATTTGTTTACTTGTAGTTGAATGTTAGCCTAGGTTTGGTTTGGGAAGTCTGGGGGGTGGGGGGATGGGATAAATCATTGTGTAATACTTGTGATGTATTTTTTCGTTTATGATAAAAACAAAGCAACACAATGTTATATCAGCTGCATATAATGTCCTAAAGCTATTCTTATTTAGGCCTGCTAATATTAAAGAATATAAACCAGAGAAGTATCTATGGCTGATTTATAGTATAATAGCTTGTACAGTTTTTATAATCCTCTTTCCTTTGGCCAGGATCCCTGTTTTAATGCTCTGTTGGAGTACAGTCTGATAAATGACGTTTACGTTGGCTGTGACTTGCCTCAAGAATTTGAAAATCAGAAAAAGTGAGTGTATTTTCAACATTATTGATGAAGAAATAAGTGGAAATGGATGAATCATTAAATAATTTAAGGCCTTTGTTGTATGTTCTCTAGAGATCTGTATTGGAGGCCATCAGAAAGAGTGAGTGAAGCTCTGTTAGGGCAGGGAAAGTGGTCTACACACTCCTAAATCTTCTTGCATAGGTGAACTGAGATGCATAAGATTACAGATTTGTAGTGGTGTCATACATGGTTTTATAGGATTTTATACTTTCTTGGGGTATCTAGTTCACCTATGCACAATCTATTCAAACTTTTCTAGACCTTTCATAATTCTTGGTAGGGGTACATATGATGCATGAGTAGTCTTACTTTATGCTGAGCCACCTTAATCTGTTTTGACCACAAGAATCAATAATATATCCATTCTCAGAGCTTTCAATTTTCCTAAAATATTCTTTCCTTCACGTCCTCTATTTTATTTTGATATATTTTAGTCTTTTTTTAATACCTTCATATCTGATGTTGACTCCTGGAAACTGCCTGGACTTCTCCCTGCAGTTTTCTTGGCAAGATATTGTAGTTAGCTTTCTCAGCAAATAAGTCACCTTACACGACTTGAGATTCAGGGTCAGCTGTTCCTACGTCCTCCAGTTCTTGAGGATGATATTTAAGGTTATTAGAGGAGTAGGATTTTTTTTAAAAAAAACTCTAATAAACTGATACTAAAACTACAAGTGTATGATAGAGGTTCTTGCATACAGTGTCTTCCTGGCAGAAAGAGTGAAGGCCATGTCATCCTCCACTTACCTATGCATCACTCCCTTGGATTCAGATATCATACAGTTCCCATCTTTCTATCCCACCTAGTTTGTGGAGTCCTTTCACTGATAGTTAATTCTCATTGATGATGTAACTTTGTGCTTTCCCTGATGCAGGTCCTCATTACCATATGAGGAGTATACTTTTCATCTCTTCACATCTTCATATCT
>NW_015421457.1:0-1413 GCF_001527695.2 Protobothrops mucrosquamatus | reverse complement strand
TAAAAATGTAAATGTTCGTTTGTTCAAAATCTTAAATCTCCGAAAGTTCTTCACCGATTGCTTTGAAATTTTGACACAACGTTGCATTCGAATATGCGCGTGTTTTTATATACCTACTATTATATAGATGTCACACCTGTGACAGGTAAAAACATGCTTTTTTAAAAAAAACCAGTGCCATCTGTTGGACATAAAAGCACATGCTACGATTTTACGATCCCATTTCAATGTTTCCGATTTACGATCCATATACCCACAAGCATTGTGAAATTAAACATATTACAAACGTGCGCTTTCTCTTTTCTTTCTTTTCCAGACTGAGCCACAGCAACGCGTGGCCGGGTACAGCTAGTAATACATAAAATAAAACTGGACCTCTTGAACTGGTTGCTACAGAGAAGCTGCTAGAAATAATTTCCCAGTAGTGAACTCCTGTATCGGATGCAAATCTGTAGAAACTTATAGGGCCTTTCTCTATTTGTATTTAACCATGGCACAAATGTGTCTTTACAACACTTTTTCTACAATGTCCTTATAATGTCTTTATCTCAACTCCAGCTTATAAGATAAATTTAAGTTGTTCTTAGCTGTACTAATATTAATGTTTTCCTCTTTAAGCCGACAACATCCAGTGATAGTCAGAAGACTATAGTGCAAAATCTGTTACACTTTATCATCAGGGGTAATGTCAGATGGGTGGGTGGGTCAGATGGGATCAGAAGAGCATCTATTGGCTGTTACAGAACAATGTGATCGTGCCCTTCCTCTCCAATCAGATTTTATTTCATTTGGCTTTCATCCCCCTAAAGAGATGGATGCAACAGTCCAGGCAGTGGTCCTGTGGATTTGTACAAGAACAGTAAAGTTTTTTTTTAATTGAAGCTTTCCTATGGCAACCTAACTCTAGCTGTTTGTAAACAATTCCCCAAACAATATGGCTTATGGATGTAGCCGTTTTTATATCCTCCAGGGGCTGATGGAAGCAATACCCAGTATTTTTTTTAAAAAAGTGGGAGGTGTCAATTAGAATTGTACAATAGTAATACAGCTTTCAGCTGGTAATACTGCACATGCTTTAACTCTGTAGTCCTCCTGATTTAGCACAAGGCTGTAATAAAAGAATAGTAGAATAATGGAATCAGTTCTCCTCTCTCAGTACCGGCTGAACACAACTTAGAAGAAGAATCCAGTAGTTATCATCTGTTGCCACACCAAAAAAAAAAAGGAAAAGAGTTTAAAGATAAGTGTGGTTTACAAGCCGCTTCCCTTATGACTCTGATCTTATTTGCCCTTTTGAACTTTCTCCAGTCTGAATTGTAACAGAATGTGTTGAAGGAAGAGACACAGGAAGATGACAAAGAGATGACAAATTGAATTCTGCAGCAGACTCGCCCTAGTCCTGCTACAGAACCA
>NW_015421456.1:0-1413 GCF_001527695.2 Protobothrops mucrosquamatus | reverse complement strand
CACTGACCTACAGTAGACAACTGGATCTTGTACCCAAATCAAAACTGGCACGCGATGGCACTGAAGTGATGCACAAATTGCTGCTGATTAACGCCCGGTCAGTCTCCCAAAAGATGCACACACTAGGCCCGCTTATTGCCTCCTCCAACCCATCAATAGTGTTGGTTACAGAAACGTGGCACTCTCCCTCTTCCTCTGATCTGCACTTACAGATCCCAGGTTACTCCATGTTCTGTAGTGGTCGTGCTCACCAACGTGGAGGTGGTTGCCTCATCTATGTAAGTTCAGAACTCATTTCTGCTGCCTTCCACGTTATACCTATCGGTAGCTCGGAGGACTCCCTTTGGATACAGGCCGCGGGTGACGGGCTTGACCTCCTCATAGGTTGCGTTTATGTCCGACCGAACCTCCCCAACGCTGGTATACGCGAATTGGTTGACCTCTTTACGGAAGTCTCGCTCCTCCCGTCGCGCCATAAGATTGTCGGGGGTGATTTCAACATGCCACACATAGAATGGCATAGTCACTCGGCGCCGGCCAGGCTTAGACCATTCCTTGACATCACGCTTGCTCATGGATGGACACAACACGTACTTTCACCCACCAGGCGCGCTAACATCCTTGATCTAATCTTTACAATAGGCATTCTCCACGCGTCAGCTAACGTGTTCGACTGCATCCCTGGCTCTGATCACAACATAGTGCAACTCCTGTTCAGTTTGCAAATGACCAGATGCCGTATGATTAAGAACGATAGCACCTTTCGCCCTTTTCATCGCACTAATTGGGGGAGCTTCTCTTCCCTCCTTCGGTCTATGCACTGGGACGCTTTCTTTTCAACGACGGATGTTGAACTTGCGACCCATGAGCTGTACAACAATATCATGCGTTGCTTAGATGTAGTTGCTCCTCAACAGTTATCTAGATGCAACAAAGCATACAAGGGTGATGGCCCCTCACGTAGAATAATCTCCAAGCTTAAGAAAATGCGCCATAGGTACAATGTGACTAAGGACTTCCACCTACTTCTTCGTATGAACGAATCTTTGATAACATGGAGAAACATACAAGCTACAACGCACTTATCTGACGAGCACAAAGCCCTTGGCGCCGCCAATAACATCAAGACTCTTACCAAACTGATGTCCCGCCGCAGTAACCGCAACGACATGGCTATCGCCTCCTTAGTGTTCCAAGACAATACAGTAGTAACAGACGCCACCGAGCTATGCAATATCCTTAACCAACACTTCTGTAAGTCTTACACTGACCCTGACATGGCCCTACCACCTGCGATACCATACCTGACTGCTGATAAACTTCTCTTCATAGACTTTGAGCTCCACTCTATTACTCGCCTCCTTGGCGCCCTAAAGTTATCATACCACCCTGGTCCCGATGGTATTCCTTCAG
>NW_015421454.1:0-1413 GCF_001527695.2 Protobothrops mucrosquamatus | reverse complement strand
TTAATATGGAGGAGATGGATTGTTTATAATAGAGTTTGTGGAGTTAGAGAAATTAATATTCGTTTACTTATATTTGAATATTAGCCTGGGATTTGGTTTGGGAAGTCCGGGGGGGTGGGATATAATATTGTGTAATAATATTGTGTAATACTGGTGTTGTTTTTTTTATGATGAAAACAATAAAAATTTTATATTGAAAGATGCCAGCTTAGATACACAAACCCAAACTTTGACTACAACCAAAGAACCTATAATGCAGAAGATAACAGAAGAAGTAGGACAATAAAATATTAAGACTGAGGGCTCAATTGACCAACAAATACAGCTGATGGAAAATCCAGAAAAGGAAGTGACAACACTGAAAATGGAAAAGACTTTCTATATAAACCAGAAGAAATTTGAAAAAGAACAGATTGAATGGAAGACAAACATATCAGACCAAGCATGGGGAATTGGAATAACAGGGAGACAACCTAATGATTACAAATGGGCTAGTCCTTCCCAAAAAATGGCAATTAAATGGTCTCCTTTATTCCAAATAACATATAAATAATAGAGGGAGATCTATTTGACGATCTAAAAGCACTGATATGGAAGCCTAGTTGGCAAAGGAAGGAAGCCAGAATAAGGTTGAAGAAAATTGGGGTTTTGACTTATTAGAGGGGATTTCACATTATTAATTAGAGGGTTAAGGGGAGAAGTTGAGATAAGGGGAATTCTGGCCATTAGATTTAAAATACTTGGAAATTAGTTGAAAATAAAGACTTTATCTGTTTAATATTTAAAAATTAGACCTAAAAGGAAAAAGAAAATTAAGTATTATGAATATGTTTGATTTATTGATTAACCCAGGTAATATACATAATGGTTTTGATTTATTAAAGGGGATATTGTATTATTAAGAAGATGATTTAATATGGTGGGAAATAGATAACTTTTAGGAAATAGAACAAGATTATATTCAAATAGACCAAATGTGTATTTTGGATATTAGATTTTGTTATGAATTGAGATAAGGGAAATTTTGGTTACCTAAGGCTTGAAAATTATAAATATCAAAGGTTAAATTGGAATATTGATGAGAAACTAAAAATTGGGTAAAAATTAATAACAGGATATGGATTGTTTATGAAGATTTTTTTTTTAAATAAATTTTTATTATTTTTCATTTAAAAAACAGAAACATAAATATTTTATCACAATATCAACCAAAAAGAATAAAACTAAACAAAACATTCACGGACGTGCCCGGTGTCCCCCTCCCGCACCACCCTCTTCCACTTACCACTCCTTCCTCCTCCCATTCTACCACCACTCCTCCTTCCTCCCTCTTTCCTACTTCCCTTCCTCACTCAACCATCCCGTCTTGTGCAGTTGGGGTATCACCGGGCACCTCCTTAAAAAATCATACAT
>NW_015421453.1:0-1413 GCF_001527695.2 Protobothrops mucrosquamatus | reverse complement strand
CGCTGCTCTTTTGTGCACTTCAAGTTTGGCACCGCAACCGCAACTCGGATAACGGGTGTTGTTGCTTTGGCCCTCGGAAAGCCCTGCTAATGAGACAATAGGCCTCCGTTGTCGTTTCCCCGGCTGTCGCCCGGATGTCTCTGATTAACGCTAATCAGACACATGGCATCGGGGACGGGTGTTAACTCACTGCTATGTCGCACACCACACCACAACTCTGAACGGTTTGCTGATTTCTCAGCCGGCTGGGAAAAGATGTCAGATGGTTTTTCTCGCCAAGGAACCAACACGTGGCATCGGAAATCCCCGTGGAATAAAATGGAACCAGGGGCAAAGCGGGGGCTAAATTCGCACGAGGAGCTTCAGATTTTCCACCGTTTTTTAAAAAAAGTTATTTTCCGTGCTTGATCTCCGTAAAGGAGAGAAGCAACCTAGAACTAAGGAGAAACTTCCTGACAGTGAGAACAATTAACCAGTGGAACTACCTGCCTCCAGAAGCGGTGAATGCTCCAACACTGGAAGTTTGTAAGAAGAGACTGGACAGCCATTTGTCTGAAATGGTATAGAGTTACCTGCCTGAGCAGGGGGTTGGACTTGATGACCTCCAAAGTCCCTTCCAACTTCATTATTAATATTATTATTATGGATCATCGCACAGCCAGATGTTCAGACTGGATTTGGCATTTTGTCTACCTATCGAGTCCTTCCCAAGGACCTGGGATAGGCAGATGTGGTATTACAGATATTATTTGATGGTATTACAGATATCGTCGCTTATTATTATTATTATTATTATTATTATTATATTATTATTATTATTATTATTATTATTATTATTATTATTATTATTATTAACATCCCAACCAACGTGTTTTGTACTGCTTGGGGAAAAAAAGATACAGATGGTATTTATTTAATTGATTTCATTTGCTTAATTTATTGGCTGCCCATCTCACCACAGGGTAACTGTGGGCAGCTTACGAGAATTAGATTTTATCCATCTAAGCTTCTATTTTATTTTATTTTTTCCCAAAAAAGGGCTGGATTTGAATAAACCTAGCGATCATAACGTGGGTAACTTTTATACAGCTCGATGAAAGAAAGAAGGTTGCCAAACTTTGGCGAATATGGAGTGAAGGTCACAGTGGTAGGTGCTGCATAGAGAGTTTGGTGTAGTGGTGAAGGTGCTGGCCCGGGAACCAGGTGGTGGTGAGTTCTAGTCCTGTCAGGCATGAAAGCCAATTTGGGTGACTTTGGGCCAATCACCAGGAGACGGTGAGTTCTAGTCCCGCCTTAAGCATGAAAGCCGGCTGGGTGACTTTGGGCCAATCACCAGGAGACGGTGAATTCTAGTCCCGCCTTAGGCATGAAAGCCAGCTGGGTGACTTTGGGCCAATCACCAGGAGACAGTGA
>NW_015421452.1:0-1413 GCF_001527695.2 Protobothrops mucrosquamatus | reverse complement strand
TCTCCAGCACTGGAGATGGAGGATCCACCCGTGGGTTGTGACTGTATTCCTGCCCAATCAGATCAAGTCAGCCAAAGTTGTCACGCCCCGTCCTTGGACCTATGCCCAGTCTTGACTTGATCTGCCCAAAGAACAGGACGTACAACTTTGGCTCGTAGGGACTATCTAAATTTAGTGGTTCCTCCATCTTCAGTTCTACAGGTAAAGTAGTTAAAATTGACATACTAATATTCGGCCCCTCTGTCAGCTCTACTGTGGGGGGTGATTTATTGGGAGACTGAAGGGGGCCCCTTCTTTTTCCCCTCCCTCCATGAGCTCACAGGTTAGGGCTCATTAATTAGAATTAAAAATTACAATAGCGGAGCGCATTAGGGCTTGCTCCAGCGGCTCCGTTGACGGCAGGGACTGACGAGAATTCAAAAGCTCTCAGTTCCCTCCGTTCTCTCCGCGATCTCACGAAGGGAGAAAGGCCGTTCGGCTGCTCTCTTCCTTTTGACGATTGGCCTCTGGTGACGGGGATTGCGGCTGCATCCCCGGGGAGGCCAATTATAGCGGAGACAGCCCGAGGAAACCGTTCGGCTGAAGGCTTCCTCGGCGAGTATTTCCCTGATAGCGGGGATCGCGGCGGCAACCCCGGAGAGGCAAATCGACCGAGGAGGCGGACGCTTCCTCGGCGAGATTGTTTTTACAGCGGCGGGGATCGCGGCTGCATCCCCGGCGGCGAAAATTAGCCAAACGCCGGGGTTTTTTTGGACGTTGCGGCTGCGGCGCTCCGAGGCACACAGGGACAGGCCGAACTTTAAATTGATTTTTTTCGGCCGTTTCCTGGCTAGTTGGAGTCTGTTCAGGGTGCCGCCTCGCTCCCAGGGGGCTTCTGCAACTTCCAACGGTACGGAGTTGACAGTTGGTGTGATTTTTGGGCGCGGCCGCCATTTTGTCTCAGGAAATAGAATTAATCACCCCAGAGACAGAGTCTAGAAGCCAAATTTCAGGCTGATTTATTCAAGTTTCTGGCTACTTTCCCCTGGGAGATCAGGAATCGGGGAGAAAAGAGTCTCCACAAAGAGAAAAAGAGTTATTCTCATTTATTTATTATTTAATTTGTATACCGCCCTTCTCCCATAGGACTCAGGGCGGTTCACAGCATATTAAAAACAAATAATATACCCAAAATACAAAAAATACACAATACAAAAATACAAAAGAATAAACCCTGTGCACCTCAGGGCAAGCCACCATTTTATAGGCGGCGGCCATTTTGTCTCCAAGGGAAATATCAATTTTCCAAAGGACTTAGTTTCATAGCTTGGTGGCTCCTGGCCTTCACTAATTACCAGCCTTATTGGGTAATCTGCAGCCAATTCTTGTGCTGTGTACAATTTCAGCACTCACTGGAAATTGTGGGCGTGCGCT
>NW_015421451.1:0-1413 GCF_001527695.2 Protobothrops mucrosquamatus | reverse complement strand
ACCTACCCCCCGATCTATGTACAGGTGCGGACCTGCGCCTTTTTCGCCGAGCCCTGAAGGCCCATCTATTCCGTGCGGCCGGCCTGGCGTAGCTTGATTATGTTTCAGTGGGGGGTTTTTTACGGGTGTGTTTTTAGAACAGGCCCATTATTTAATTCGATTTTAAAACAAACTATTTATTACCATGGTTTTTAGTATCACCTGTTCACCGCCCTGAGTCCCGCAAGGGAGATAGGGCGGTATATAAATTTAATAAATAAATAAAAAAATAAAATAATAGAAAGCAAATGATCTAAGGAGGCTCCTAAACTTGTAAGAAGCTTCGCCAGATGTTTTTGTTTCAACTCCCTAGCCCACTGTGGAGATTCAAGTCTTCATTTTATCCCAAGGTCTTTTAAGCGAGTTTATCTCTTTTAATAAGTCCTCAGGTTCTCTGATGGTCTTAGGCTACCAGGAAAAAAAATTTTCTCTTATCTATATTTTAGTAATAGCAATTTAGGCATAATCTTGTCCCTAATATTTGGTGGCTCTTTTTCCTCCGTTCTCTCCCCAACTATTTGTTTTCCAGAATGGAAGCACTGATGCTATACTTCGTAATCTATGTTTTTGTCATCTTTGTTATATTTGCTAGAAAATAATAAAGAGAACATGAAACGAAATAAAAGCCTTCCTACATGGGTTTCTGTTGGTGAGATGAAGGGGGCAAGTAAATGTTTTTATATTTTAGTTTTGGCGAGCTGAAGCTTTTTAGTTTTAGTTTTTAGTTTTGGCGGTCTGAAGCTTTCGTTAGTAGTTTATTGAGGAATGTGATTTATGACACATTGCTGGGTGTGAGAAAATCAACTTTATAATATTGTAACCTTTGGGGGGGGGACTTCAGTCTTGGCTTCACTTATGAACGTGCTGATATTTTGTAGCCAATAAATATGTTTTTTAAGGAACCTTTTGCCTTGGAGTTCTCTTCTTATTAGTCTCATCTATCGGAACCATGACATTAAACCAAGACTCAAACTTATTTTAACAACATGGGGTCCTGAGCCCTGGTCACGTACCTAAACCTAAGGGAGGAAAAAAAAGACTTTTGGAAGAAGCAAAAATGGAAAAGAAGGTGGAATAGGCTGCAAGACCCGGCACAGCAGTGGCAGATGGACTGCAGGTGCAAGCCCAGGTGGAGAGGCCAGCTCCTGCAAGACCAAAAGCCCGGGAGGTCCCACCGGAGACGTCGACACAGCAAAAAGGAACATTGGCCTTCGGAGAGACCTGGCGGTCAGAGGCTGCCCCACCACGGAAGAGTAGTGTGAAGACAGTGGAGACTGAGTTCCCATTGACTTCATCCCATGGATCTCATTTGCCAGTGCTGAGAAAGGCAAAGTGACCAGCCACTTGGGGTGAATGAGGGGAATGGAGGTACCT
>NW_015421450.1:0-1413 GCF_001527695.2 Protobothrops mucrosquamatus | reverse complement strand
TGTTACACTTCCTTGATTGCCTGCTGGATCCTCCCAAAATAGACTGAGGAACTGGTGGAAGTCTCAGGCTTCCCCCGTTGGCAAAGACCCAGTGTCTCTCAGCTGCAGGAGTGATTCGGCGCAGTATTAATTATGCAATGAAGAGAAAGCTTGACATTTTTCCAAAATCTATACGGCATTGTCTTGTCGGGTGTTTTTTCCCCCCCTCTTTTTGTTTGGATTGCTTCTATTGATTGCGCAGGGGGTTGGAGACGGAACGTAGAAGAGAGAGAGAGAGAGAACCGGACTCTTGATTTAAATTCCGATTTCATCTCCACTTCAGTCGAATATACAGCGGGCTTCTTCGTAAGCCAGGGTTTGTTGTTGTTTTTTTCTTCCTTGTCTCAGGGATTGCCTGAGTTGCAATTATTCAAATTGAGAGCAGAATGACCCAACCCAGTGTGATTAATTATACGTCTTGCTAATTGCATACTTGGGGCTTCCCCCGTTGTCTGCGGCAATCTGCAAGCTTGCAAATAACTCATTTTGGATCGCGTACATTTCATTTCATTAATTATGGAGCGCGCTGGGGGCTAAAGTCGCCGCCTCGCTCTGGTATTCCCCACCCGGCCGATGAGAAGAAAGTGTAGGTTGGGCGTTTTATCTTGGATCGACACAGGGGTTGTGTAATTACAGGTATGCCTCCTCTCGGGACCCACAGTTAGGACCAGAATTTATGCCATGGTTGTAAAGGTGGTTCAAGGTGGTTCAATGAGTCACCCCCGAATTTCTGTCATGGTTGTAAAGCAAATCACTGCAAACATATGGTCCTTAAGTGGATCCGGCTTCCCTCGTTGACTTCATGGTCAGAAGCCAGCTGGGAATGTCACAGATGGTGATCACGTGATCCTGGGACGGTGCATCTGTCCCAAAAGATTGGGAGGCTGTCCCCTCTTGATGTTGTCATGAGCCTGAACCCAGAAGAAGACAACTTAGGGTCATGAGCTTCTCTGTTGGCTCTGTGATGCCTACAGCATGGTCACCTTGCTGTGTCTTTCCCACCCCTGTGTGGGGCCCAGAGCTATAGGGCAGCAAGGCTTCATCCAGACAGTCATTGTTAAGCTGATCCTTGGTGCTCTCTGAGCTTGGTGGTTTTCTTGCAGATGTTTCATGACCGAACTAGGTGATGTCACTAATCAGGGCTAGACACTAATGATGTTACCCTAGTTTGGGTAATGAAACAGCTGCAAGGAAAGAACCAAACTCAGACAGCACCAAGGACCCCACAGTCTTCCTCCTCCTCCTCCTCCTCCTCCTCCTCCTCCTCCTCCTCCCCTCCTCCTCCTGCCCCTGCAAACCCTACTCCTTTCTAGCCCTGATGATGCTACCTAGTTGGGTCATGAAACATCTCCAAGAAAACCACCAAGTTCAGAG
>NW_015421449.1:0-1413 GCF_001527695.2 Protobothrops mucrosquamatus | reverse complement strand
TGACAGACTCAATTAAAATTGAAAAAGGTACAAGACAAGGCTGTCCATTATCCCCGTTATTGTTTATTTTGACTTTGGAAATTTTATTAATCAAGATTCGAGAGTCTTCACTTATAAAAGGAATAACTTTGGGCAACAATGACTATAAGCTTAGAGCATTTGCTGATGATTTGGTTTTCACGTTGTCGGAACCAACTGATTCGGCAAGAAATCTGATACAGACATTGACACATTATGGGAAGGTGTCTGGATTTAAAGTAAATAATAATAAGACTAAAATATTAGTTAAAATATGCTTAAGAAAGATATAGAAATTTTAAGTAATGTAACTGGTTTTGAAATAGTAAAAAAAGTGAAATATTTGGGCGTTGATATTACTGCTTCTAATGTTAAATTATACATGAATAATTATGACAAGTTATGGAAAAAAGTTCAAAAGGATTTGATGGAATGGAAGAAATTACAGTTATCATTACTGGGAAGAATTGCAGCAATAAAAATGAATGTTCTCCCCAAGTTTCTTTTTTTGTTTCAGATGATACCTATTTTAAAAAAGGATTCAAATTTGGAAGAATGGCAAAGAGGTATTAATAGGTTTATTTGGCAGGGGAAAAAACCTAGGGTAAAATTTAAAATTTTGCAAGATGTACGGGAAAGAGGGGGACTTAAAGCCCCTAATTTAAAATTATATTATGAAGCAGTGGTATTAACTTGGATTAGTGATTGGATTAATTTAACTAATATAGATATTTTGATACTTGAGGGTTGGGATTTATATTATGGATGGCATGCCTATTTATTTTTTGATAAGAAAATTGACCGGGCTTTCAAATCTCACATTTTAAGGATTGCACTTTTGAGGGTTTGGAAAAAGTATTCACATAAGTTAAACTTTAAAATTCCAATGTGGGCTATTCCGGAACATGCAATACAAGGAATAGTAAGGGGAGCAAAATTACAAGGTATTGTTTATAAAGATTTACTTATGTTAAAAGGACAGGACTGGCGAATTAAATCATTGGAAGAGTTAAAACAGGATAATGTACTCCAGTCCTGGTTGTTACATCTTCAATTGGTTGAGAGATGGCATATAGATCAAAAATTGGGTTTAATGGTAGAAGATGTGAACTTGATAAAACAGACTAAAGATCAAAGTAGAGCCCATATTAGGAGAATATATAGTGTTTTGATAGAATTTGATTCGGAAGCAGAACTGGTTAAAGATTGTATGATTAAATGGGCTCAAAATATTCAAGAACCAATAAAGCTGGAAACTTGGGAAAAAATTTGGGTAAGAAATGTCAAGTTCACTCAAGCACAGAATTTAAGGGAAAATTTCTATAAAATGTTTTATAGATGGCATTTGGACCCTCAAAAATTGTCTTGCATGTATCCGAATTTGCAACCAAAGTG
>NW_015421448.1:0-1413 GCF_001527695.2 Protobothrops mucrosquamatus | reverse complement strand
CAAAGTTCTTGCTATCATCCTTGGTGAATAGTGGTTACATAGTCCTTCAGATATGTGGGAGGCCGATGCCCTCGCGCTGATCGGCGGGGAACCGTGTGACTCGGTTCCGCTCTTGCCTCGGTATTCTCCCCTCTGCGTGGTTGTCCTTGGGCCGCTGCAATGGGTCTCGCTTCTCGAGGTGGTTGACTGATGGGTGGAACCAATGGCCAATACTCGTCCCCACCGTTGTCTCTGGCCCCGCCCGCGTGGTCGGCCGCGCTTTCTTGGCGTAACCCAGCGACCCCGATTCGGCCCCTCAGTTGATCAAGGTGGCGCCGCCAAACCCGGTTGTCCTCCACGCGAACTTCGTAGGATCGGGGCCCGGCGATAGAGATGATGGTCGCTTTCACCCACTTCAGCTCCCCCGTGTCAGACCGTCCTGGCTTGTTTTCCCAAACAAAACGCCAGCAGACAGGAACGGCAAACCAACAACAATTTTATTCAAAGTTGTAGTAAAGTTAGCTCTGGGAGTTGCTTTCTCGCAGCGTGCTTTGTATCCCATCAGACCCCGCCCATCCCAGGCCCGCCCCAGGCCCGCCCAATACCACCCCCATAGTCAGCCAGTCCCTCCAGCGAAAACACCTGGGGATTGTCAGGCCCAGCGTCTGCTCAACCCCGCCCATCGTCCCCGCCCCCGCAGCCCCGTTCAGCTGCTCGCCGCCTGAATGATGGCCCCAGCACCCGTGCAGGCCAGCGTCCGTCCAGCTACACGCCCCACGCATCGGTAGGCTGGCGCCGCCCGGCCGTCAGACCGTAGCCCGGCGCCGCCCGATGACGTCCCGACGTTGTCGTCCCGACGGCAGGGTGAACGGAGGGAGCGCCGCCGCACGGGACGTGAGGAAATGCCAGCTGGGAGCCAGCGAGGCAGGCGAGGAGACGGAGGCCTCATCCGGACTGGCGCAGCGTGGAGCGGCGATTTCAGGCCTGACATTCGGCTCCCCCTACCACGGGTCCCCCTGGAACGAAGCGGCAGAGGGTTAGTGTTGCGTACGGACTAGGGCGGCCTACCTGTGGGTGGCCCACCGGGCTTATGGGGGAATCGCTTATGGTACTCCTGGAGCAGTTTGGGCGCAGAAATGTCCTCCTCCCGCACCCAGGAGGCCTCAGATAGGGGATATCCTTTCCAGAGGATGAGGTAGTAATCCCCACCGCGCCGCACCCGCGAGTCAAGGAGTTCTTGGACCTCATATCGCCCAGGTGACACCTCGCCGGGGGCCCGGTAACCGGGTGCCTTCGGTGTGGGCTTCAACAAGCTGGCGTGGAACACTGGGTGTATCCTACCTAGAAGCTTCGGTAAGCGAAGTCGTACCGTGACCGGATTGATAATCTGGGCTATCTGGAAGGGTCCAATGAACTTTGGGGCTAGTTTCTTAC
>NW_015421447.1:0-1414 GCF_001527695.2 Protobothrops mucrosquamatus | reverse complement strand
GACGCCACCGAGCTATGCAATATCCTTAACCAACACTTCTGTAAGTCTTACACTGACCCTGACATGGCCCTACCACCTGCGATACCATACCTGACTGCTGATAAACTTCTCTTCATAGACTTTGAGCTCCACTCTATTACTCGCCTCCTTGGCGCCCTAAAGTTATCATACCACCCTGGTCCCGATGGTATTCCTTCAGCCTTACTAAATTTAGGTGGCCCAGATATTCCGCTCCTCCTACTCAACTTATTTACTCTATCTATGAAGAGTGGCACATTTCCTGCGGCATGGAAGCATGCCTTTGTTGTACCTCGACACAAACGTGGCCCCCGTACTAACATCGACAACTATCGCCCTATCAGTCATACCCCATTTGCCTCAAGAGTCATGGAAAGAATAATTAAAGAATCTATGCTGAACTTCCTGCTACAACGGGATCTCATCAACAGATCCCAACACGGATTTCTGCCTGCTAAGTCATGCCAGACTTGCATGTTCGAGTTCCTTAACTACACGACTAGTGTAATTGACTCTGGACGAGCCCTGGTGGTTATCTTTCTTGATATGACTAAGGCATTTGACCGTGTCCCCCACAAAGGTCTACTGTTGAAACTACCTGCTTACGGCATCTCCGGCACTCTTCTCTCTTGGTTCTCTTCTTACCTCTCTTATCGAACGCAATCTGTATTCTTAAGGGACACCATGTCTAGTCGCTCGCCGGTTACTAGTGGTGTCTTCCAAGGTAGTGTACTTGGTCCCTTATTATTCTTGCTGTACATCAACGATGTCTTTAAAGTGTTCGAACATGGCAGGCCTTATCTTTTCGCTGACGACATTAAGGTAGCGTTCTCGTTAGATCCTAAAGATTTGACCTCTGGCTTCAATTGCATCCAATCCGATCTTCACACCCTTGACAACTGGTCAAAGCTGTGGAAGCTAGACTTTTCCCCTACGAAATGCTGTGTCCTATCTTTTCGATGCGTGGTACCTCCTAACTCACTTACTCTTCGCGGTGTTCCTCTTGAACGCAATCTCTCAGTACGCGACCTAGGTGTTCATTACTCTAGCTCACTTAACTTCGCTGAACAAGTGAGCTATTGTTCTGCCAAGGCTCGGTCTATAACTGCCTACATACTGAAGACTATGTCGCTTTCAGCATCTCGTATCATCCTCTATAAGGTCATGGCTAGGCCTATTCTAGAATATTGCTCCATCATCTTCTCCAACCTACGCAAAAGCGATCGTGTAGCACTAGAGAAAGTCCAACGGTCCTTCACCAAGCGCCTACTTGCTTCTTCGACTCTAAGCTACCGTGAACGATGCTTACAGCTCAGGCTAGACCCACTTTGGCTACGCCGCTTGAAACTCAACCTAGTATTTCTCTTCAAAATAATAAAAGCCTCAGAAATAGACT
>NW_015421446.1:0-1414 GCF_001527695.2 Protobothrops mucrosquamatus | reverse complement strand
TTGAAGTCCACGAGTCTTAAAGTTGCAAAGATGGGGATCCCCGGGCCTACTTCATAGCCGGGGGTCTTCAGCCACTGCCCCATAGCCCAACCCCCCTAAGTGTGTCTCACCCCACTTTCAACCAGCTGCACCCAGGGCAGGACAGAAACTTATAATAATAATAATAATAATAATAATAATAATAATAATAATAATAATAATAATAATAATAATAGTAAAGTTGGAAGGGACCTTGAAGGTCATCTAGTCCAACCCCCTGCTCAGGCAGGAAACCCTATACCATTTCGGACAAATGGCTGTCCAGTCTCTTCTTAAAAACTTCCAGTGTTGGAGCATTCCTGCCTCCACTTCGCCCTTTTTCCGCACAGAATTCAGTCCAGCCTCATCTCCCAGTTGTGCTAAAACACCCCCCCCCGCAGCTCAACCCCCTAATGGGGGGGCGAAATGCCCAGGAATTCACATCGCCATTGTCAAGAGCCCCACACAGGGTGGGGGGAGGAATATGGCAGCTCTCTGGGGAGGGGGGGGAGTGGGACGAACCACACAACTGGAACAAAAGCGCTTAATGCCCCCATTATGTTCTTCTGCACGACAACACGGCAAAGCTAAAACAACACTTTCTGCCTGGAACAGATCCTCGGGCAGCAGGTGGGCCTTTCCCAGCGAGACCCCCCCCTGCTCTTTCAAGGCCACGCCAGAGGGGCGGTATGGGGTGGGTGACCTTTGTGGGGGCCCCCCCAGCCCGTCTCTTCGGATGCCCCACTAAACAGCTCCAGCACCAGATGTTGGGTCCTTGCCCCAAAAGGCAAGTTTTCCTAGTGGCAGGACAGGTAGGTGGGCTTAAATGGGTCGGTGGGCTTCGGTGCTAAAAGCCGTGTCCGTGAAAGGCGGAAGAGTTGCCTTGTGGTAAGACGGGGGGGGGGGGGGAGGCAACAAAGTTGACAAACAAACAAGCAGTTTCCAGGAAACCCCAGCCACCCCCCCCCCGGAGACCAATGACAAAGCCCCCTCCCCAGGATTCCCCTTACCTGTGGAAAAGCAGAGCAACAGGTGAGCAGAAGGGGAGGTGATGTGCACCAGGTCATCCAGGGCCCCCGGCAGCTGCCACATCCTGGGGGGGGGGGAGAGTCACCGAGGTCAGCAGAAAGGAGGGGAAGACCCCCACCCCCAACCAGGAAGTAAATTTAGAGGAGGGGGGAGAGAAATGAAAAAAAACGCCTCTTGGCATTTCTTGGCCTCCTCCCCGCTTGGCCGCACCCCAAATCGGGCAACAGGTTGGCGGAAGCTTGGCAACCCTCCCCCCCAACCCCCCCCCAGCAAAGAGGCAGCTCGAGAAAGTGAGCCCGGCTGGGAAGATGAGCTAAGATTGGCCCCCCCCCGCTTCCCCGCCTCCCCTTAAGCCCGATTGGGGGTC
>NW_015421445.1:0-1414 GCF_001527695.2 Protobothrops mucrosquamatus | reverse complement strand
AAAGCTGCCCGGTTATATAGACGGAGGCAGCCTATAAGTCCAATAAATGAATAATTACTTCTATCACATTTTCTTTTTGGGAATAAGCTGAATTAACCTGGGATTGTGCGTCAGAATTTGTAAGCAGCAGTTTAGGGAACTACTACTTCCCCCCCCCCCCCCTCATATCGCCAACAGTGCTATGGGAGAGAAACAACCTGTTCTTACCATAAAATGCAATTCTGTGCTAGAATTGATTGCTAGTAAAAAGCTTGCTCTCTTCCACATTTCTATCTATTTTTTGCTTTTCCTTGTCTTAGAAGTTTCATCATCGCTAGTAGCTAAGTATTTTTTAAAATGAGATTTCAAGCACTATTCTTCACATATCTGAAATCATGAATGTCTAATAAACTCCTCAGGCAGAATCTGGTAATTTTTCAGTGACAGCCAACCAAAAGCGTAACTGGAGCCGAAATTAAAAGGTCACCCTGTGAGAGAGATGGGCGGTTAATAAATTTGATACATAAATACATAAAAATACAAATTTGTAAGAAGAACTTACCTGAATAAGAGGAAGAAGCCGTAAATTTCAAAGACCATTCCTATCAGAGGCCAGCCAATAAGAACGATAAATACACCACCCAAGAAGAACCCGGTGGCTTTCACTTTGTGTTTCTGGAAAAAGAATCTGAAAGTTCTTTCTAAACCAATCACGAAAGCCAGCCCAGCCACAAATAAAACCTGCCAAAATGAAAACAAAATGTATTTAAATATAGGTCCCCACCTAGGAAATATTGATAGAGAAAATGTTCAGATTTAATATAAATGTTCGCAAAACATCTATACCAGGGGTAGGCAACCTTGGCTCTTTTATGACTCGTGGACTTCAACTCCCAGAATTCCTGAGCCAGCCATGCTGGCTCAGGAATTCTGGGAGTTGAAGTCCACGAGTCATAAAAGAGCCAAGGTTGCCTACCCCTGATCTATACCAACTTGCTATTGAAGAAAACAGGAGTGTCTTAAAGGTATCTTCTACAATGTTGGCACAACCCAAAACACCACTGTTTGTGAAGGAAGATAAACAATTTACAGTATAAACACTTAGGGGTACTGCTAACGTGATATATTAGAGAGGAACGTTTACGAGGGCAATTCGGAAATAAACCTCCGTTTGGTTATCAACGACAGACACTCGCAGATACAGAGCTTTTATTATGCACATTAGAAAACTACAACATTACATTACTTTTCGACATAATCGCCATTCAGATTGAGGCACTTGTCATAACGTCTTACAAGGTTTGAAATTCCTTAACGGTAGTCGCTCGGCACCAAATCTGGGCTATGAGGGGGTGGTGATTAAAAACATCCCAACGGAACTGCTTCAAAAGTTCTTGGGTGCGTCTAGCGGTGTGCGGGCGAGCATTACCGTGAA
>NW_015421444.1:0-1414 GCF_001527695.2 Protobothrops mucrosquamatus | reverse complement strand
ATATGAACACAGGAGGACAATCTTGGCACAAGAGAAGCGAGCACTCCGTAAAGCCAGAGCTGCAAATGCTGAAGCAACAGTGTCCACATTTCTCTGTTCAGTATGTGGCAGAACATTCCATGCTAACATCGGTCTAATCAGCCATCTACGGACACACCGTTGATGGCCCACAATCCACAAGATGTCAAGGTCTTCATCGGAAAAAAAAAAATCGATGGACGAACAACAACACAAACCTCCAGTGTTGGAGCACCCACAACGTTTGAAGGCAAGCCGTTCCACTGTTGATTGTTGATTGTTCTCACTGTCAGGAAATTCCTCCTTAGTTCTAGGTTGCTTCTCTCCTTGATTAGTTTACATCCGTTGCTTCCTGTCCTGCCTTCAGGTGCTTAATTTGCTATCTGTTGAAACTATATTCTGGGACAGAGAGAAAAAATAAGTGCCACACCCATTTTACCCCTGATATTTTATTCTTCTCTCACATCACACATTCTTGTTTTTCCCCAAAGTCTTCAAATTAGGATTGGATTGCAGTAGGCGTGGAAGATGCCTTCCTGGGTTGAGCAATCAATAATATATATTAAAAAGCCGCTATTAAGGCCAAAGGACATTTTTCTATTGATGATTGCTATGCAAAATGGATGATTGTGTCCGACTCTTGGAGTTCCTACGGGCCAGGTCTCTCCACATCTTCTGATCCTGCACTACCACTTTGAGTTTTCCTATGCTCAGGCTGGTGTCAGCTTTGATAGTGTCCAGGCACCATGTTCTTTAATGTTACTCTTGAGTATTTCTGTCCTTCAGCTCTTTTTCACCACAGGAACAATCTTGTCTCTTACCATCTTCTGAAATCTTGATGTTCTCCAGGACTGAGTCAAAGACGTAGTTGGTCTAGGGGTCAAAGTCTGTTGACTCCAGGGAAGAAATGGACTCACTGTAGTTGCTACCACTTGGAGGCACTGCTCTCAGTTCTTGCCTGCTGATCTTCTTCCTTCTTTGAGAAGGTCTACGAGAGTCAAACACCTATTAGATGATGAGATTCATAGAAGGACCTCCTCATACACTTTAAATCTGGGCAGTCTGGTCTTTCAAAACACAGCTATCTATCTTGGGTTGGATTGTAACTTGAGTATGTTTTGTTGGCTGACATTTAGGAAAATGCGAGCAATCTTTTCTGAATCCATCCTTCTTTTTCTCATTTCCATTATAACATTAAAAATGAACGTATCTAGTGACGTCAGTCTGTTACCCCTAATTTGGGGCAACTTTTAGCATTTCTGTTTATGCTTTCTGTTTTACTGCCAATGCATAAGGGGAAAATGAATTACGATGATGTCAATCTGGGGGCACATTCATCTATTGAATGTTGAGATTTCTTTTTATGGATTTTGCTTTTTGGGGGAAATTTATGAAT
>NW_015421443.1:0-1414 GCF_001527695.2 Protobothrops mucrosquamatus | reverse complement strand
TGGGGCAAATTCTCAGAGTTTTACAGCAAGAAAAATACTATTATGTTTGATGACATTGGTCGAAATTTTCTGATGAACCCACAGAATGGACTAAAGGTAATTTTTTTACTTAGAAAAAAATATCAGCTGGCTAAAAAAAAGGTAAACTTGGGTAGATTTACATTTGAACAGTTTTGATGCTTTCATTGGAACCAGCCTTTGATCCTGTCAGCATAGTTGCTACTTGGAGAGCTGCTTCCATTGTTTTCATGCCACTATCTATATAAATCCCTCTATTATGTTAACACAGCGGTTCTCAACCTATGGGTCGTGACCCCATTTGGGGTCGATTGACCATTTCACGGGGGTCACCAAGCAAGGCTGTCCTCCATTTTTTCCCCCTTTTCCGGCGGGTGCCTTACCTCCCTTGAGCTGGGCCAGCTGGTGGTCGGCCTGCTCCGTCTCTGCCGCTTGCCAGCTACGCCTCGGCTGGCGCAGGGGCCGGAACCACGCATGCGCGGCGCTCCCGGGCAGGGAAGTCCTCAACTTACGACCGGTTGGGGGTCGCGGCATTAAAAAGGTTGAGAACCACTGTGTTAACACAACAGCATGGGAACATAGGTTCTGTTCCTAGCCTTAGCAGCTCAGTATATCCAGTCTAATATTGGAAAGAGAGGCTTGAGTGAACTAGGATTTCTGTGATCCTAATCTAGCACCTCACCCACTGACATCACATTGTCTTTCTACTTCACAATAATTTCACCAGCTCTTTTAAAACTTGTGCAACTATTCTGAGTAAGTCCATGTTGTATTTTACTATTAACTTTTGGGTATAGAACATGGTAAAACCCTTTTGGTGCTAGCACTGATGCAAGTTTTTAAAGTGGCCTTTTTTTTCCCAACTAAGCAAAATATGGCAGATATCCCTGGAGGGCAGTAGCTAGTTTGGAGGAAGGCTTGGGGGATTTTAACAAAACAGTATGTTAAACCTATTTAATACAAATAACAACAAGAAAAATCACACATTTTCCCCATGTTTTGCTGCTACTGTTTGGTGACTGTGAGTTGCCTTTTCCTGATTCAGAGTGGATAAGGCGTTTCAAATCGTTGTACAAATCAATCCTGAATATTAATTTAGTATATTATGCTAAATTAATGTGCGCATAAATGTGCGCATAATTATTATGCGCACATTTAAAAAAATGGGTAGGTGAAAGGCTTACATATCACTTTTTTTTAGTTGACAGGAAATAAGGAGTTGAAACATGTAAATAAATAGTATAGTATATAGGACTGCAGCTTTAGCTGCTGTACAGTATTCTCTGATTTATGTAAAATATGTTATGTCAATTGTTTGCTATCGCTGAATAATTCAGTAGCAGTATTTTGGTACTTTTGCTAATAACTGGTAGAAGTTTCTTCCTGCTGGTGTTAA
>NW_015421442.1:0-1414 GCF_001527695.2 Protobothrops mucrosquamatus | reverse complement strand
ACTCATGACAAATATCCTTTAGGCATTCTTTCACTTTGAAATCTTAGCTTCCCAAGAGTCACTACCTGATAAAGGAAATTAAGAAATTTCTGTTCTTGTTTAATAATGAAATTGGTTTGTAATTCTTGTCCTTGTGACATCTTGACTCTCCTTTGGTAATAGCACAATATTGGCTTCTTTCTATGTTTGGGGTATCTTTCCCCCCTGTAATATATCATTCATTATATCCCTTAGTGGCTAAATAAGTTCCTCTTCAAAGCACTTATAATATTGGCTTGTAAGGCCATTTGGTCCTGGAGCTTTACCTGATTACACTTTTTTAATAGCTTCTGATATTTCAGGTATTCCAATCAGAAACAATGAAAAGTGAAACAATTTCACCCTCTCATCACAGCAAACTCAAAACACCATTTAAGCAGTCCTTTGTTTTAAAAACAAACAGAACTTCACGGCATCGATTAACAATATGAAATCATCTAGAAAATTTGAATGCAAAAGTTTCAAAAATAATTTCCACAATAATTTCCAGCTTCTTTATTTTGGATTAGATAAACCAGCTCCTCCTCTCTTTGCCATCTTAAAGTCATGGAGCTTCAGAAATGACAATAGTTCCACAAAAAAGAAATGGCAGGCTGCAGCCAGAGGAAGCCTCATTTAGCATGAAAGGTAAATATGCAAAAAACTAATGTGTAAGAAATGGTGGTTCCCTTTATTGTCCATTTTAACAGCTGTTTTTTCCCACAGTGAACTTGCATGGTTGCCCCACCCCAGCCAGGGACTCACCCGGTTACTTCTTCTCCAAGAAATAGTCTGAGAGTGTCCGGTTACTCAGGGGAGTAAAAGAGTTGATTTCCAAAACTTTCCTTTCCCAGTGAAGTTTCTTCTGGCTTAGAAAACATTCTAAGTCTAAAACTGTGGAGAATCTGTAGCAGACTGAGAGAGATCTGCTCCTACCCAGGGGCATTTCCCACACTTCTCATTTTCCCTTCCCCTTACCTTTGTTTCCTTCTACTTGCTTTTGTATTTACGCTATAAGCTAATAAAGAAAATCTGTCCTTACTTTATTTCCCCCCCTTTTTTTCTTTTTTATGTATAATTTTATTAAGAATTTTGATTATAGTAGTAAACTCTAATACAAAAAAGAAAGATGAATAGAAAGAATAAAAAGTGCAAGAAAAAAGAAGAAAGGAAAAAGGAAAATTAGGAATGCAGTAAATATATATATATATATATATATGAGTCTTTGGTCATTCGGGTTTTCTCCCGTGTAAGATTAGAAGTATCATAGCGACGTTTCGATGAAATCACATTCATCATCATCAGGCTTGTGCTTTTAGCTTTGTGCTTCTTAGAGTAATATGAAATGTCTGCTGTTTCTTTCTTTTAACTGCCAGTGGGGTTTGAACTGAGGGGG
>NW_015421441.1:0-1414 GCF_001527695.2 Protobothrops mucrosquamatus | reverse complement strand
GAAGAAGAAGAAGAAGAAGAAGAAGAAGAAGAAGAAGAAGAAGAAGAAGAAGAAGAAGAAGAAGAAGAAGAAGAAGAAGAAGAAGAAGAAGAAGAAGAAGAAGAAGAAGAAGAAGAAGAAGAATCAATAAAAAAGACCAACATCTTGTCAAGACCAACATCTCTTCTGGTGCCATCTTCTCCCTGCCTGCCTCTTCATTGGCCCTTAAAAAAAAGAAAGAAAGAAACCCCCCTCCCCTCAGTTAACCATCACAGTTCTTCACTCATTGAAAAAAAAAGTCTTTTGTTTATGCACAAAAATCAACCCCCAAATGGAAAAGATTCAAGGTCAGGGCGTCGGGCAAATAAGAAAAATCGCAAAGCAGACCAAGCCTGACACCAGCTGATAAGTCACTTTTTGCATGCGGAGAGTCGCTCATCAATCATGTTTTGAGGTTGTGGGCGTGGAAGATTTGCCCCATCGACTGAAATTCATAAAGCAAGGTGATACAATGGGAATGCAGCGTGTCGGGTGCGGGAGAATATACCATTCCTTGCGAGCAGGATTGAAAGAAGTGCATGAAGAAAGAGAGAAAGAAAGAAGAACTCCTTTATTGCCAGCCTTTGAGAATCTAATGGGGGAAACTGCCCTGAGAAATGCTTTTTGATCAATAGCAGGGCTACCTCTCACTGCAAAATCCAGAAGAGGCTAAGAGTTTAGAAATACCTTCCTATAGAAGAAGAGTTTTTGTAGCTCAGGGTTGAGCTGTGGGGTGCTTGGCGTTCTTTGAGTTTGGTGGTTTCCTTGCAGACTTTTCACAACCTAACTAGGTAGCATCATCAGTGCTAGAAGGGAGTGGAGGTTGTGGAGTGGAAGAGGAGAAAAGGGGAGGAGGAGGAAGAGAAGGAGGAGGAGGAGAAGGACTATGGAGTCTTTGGTGCCCTCTGTGCTTGGTTGTTTCCTTGCAGACCTTTCATGACCCAACTGGGTAACATCATCAGTGCTAGAAGGGAAAGGAGTTTGTGGAGGAGAGGAAGGAGAGGAGGAGGAAGAGGAGGAGGAGGACTATGGGGTCTTTGGTGCTCCCTGAGCTGGGTTGTTTTCTTGGAAACATTTCATGACCCAACTGGGTAAACATCATCAGTGCTAGAAGGGAGTGTGATTTGTAGAATGGGAGGAGGAAGAGGAGGAGGAGAAGGAGGAGGGGGAGGAAAACGAAAAGGAGGAGGAGGAGGGGGAGGAGGAGGAGGAGGAGGAGGAGGAGGAGGAGGAGGAGGAAAAGGAGGAAGAATAGGAGTACTGTGGGGTCCTTGGTGCCCTCTGAGCTTGGTGGTTTTCTTGCAGACATTTCATTACCTAACTAGGTAACATGATCAGTGCTTGAAAGGAATGTGATTTGCAAAATGGAGGAGGCGGAGAATGGGAGGAGGAGGAG
>NW_015421440.1:0-1414 GCF_001527695.2 Protobothrops mucrosquamatus | reverse complement strand
AGTGGCACTGAAAAAAGTGAGTTATGACTGTTTTACCACACTTACGACCCTTTGCAGCATGCTCATGGTCATGTGATCAAAATTTGGCCTCTTGGCAACTGGACTGTGTTTATGACACTTGCAGTGTCCTGGGCGCATGTCATCACCTTTTCTGATTTTCTGACAAGCAAAATCAATGGGGAAGCACACTTAACAGCTGTGTTACTAACTTAATAACTGCAGTGATTCCCTCAACAACTGTGATATGAAAGGTCATAAAATGGGCAAAATTCACCTTACAGTTGTTGTGCTTAGCAATGAAAATTTTGGGTTCAATTTTGGTCCTATGTTGAGGACTGCCTGTACCTTGTTGTTTTACAAGACTTTAGGGCATGAGAGTGAGAAGAGAAAAAAGTACTGGAGAAATATTAAAGATACAAGTACAAAGAACACTAAAATTATAAGTATAAATGAAGGATTGTCACATCTGCTGCCCCTGTAGAATGATAGAAATTAGATAAAGTCTTGTGTGAAGGCACCTTGTTGGGTGAATGATACCCCACACAGTGCTTTCCTCTGAGGAATATTTTTTTTAGAAATAATTAGAGGTTTATGTTCACAACTGTATCAACTGTATTTAGCCTTATCTATAGATCAGGAAAACAAGCCAATTATGAATTGTGATTTTTCATAATTTTACATTAAAACGAGTGAGATTTTGAGGGCTCCAAAGGCTGACTTGGTGATTGAAGCAAATAACGAAGACACTCTGAACTTGACCCATATATTGCTTTATTTGAAGAGGGAGCAGGGCTGGGTTTCCCTTTTTGGACGACTGCAGGGCTGAGGAATGTATTTCCTCTTCAGCTGAAATTTTTGGTTTGCTGATTTCTGAACTTAAGTCAACCATAATTCCCGCTTCTGACCCAGTATTTCAATGCCCTGTGCCTGTGAGCAGGACCTGGGAATATATTTCCCTTACTCCAGCCACTATAACTCCACAAAGCCATGGATATTGGGATTGTGCTGTGATCCGGTTTCAAAAGGAAAAAGATGGATTGGAATATGTGTAGCTACATACATCGCTTCTTAAATCATATGTGCCTTTTCATTGCAAGTAAAGCTGCAGCTTTTTCTCACTGATAAATATAAGGTGTGCATCATGCATGCTCCAAATTTTCCTCTTTGAATGCAGAACATTACACAACTGCAGCGGTCGCATCTTTGAAAAAAAAATCAGATAACGGTGGTACCTCGGTACTCATTGTTAATTTGTTTGGTGCAATTTTTCCCATAAGGAATAATATAGTGAGTCACAAGGTAGCTGACACCAACAGGTCTAGCTTGTGCATTCAGTACCAACCAAACAATGAGTACCAGGACAAAATCTTCACATCAAAATGCATTGAGTACCAAATTCGATGAGTTTCAAAGC
>NW_015421439.1:0-1414 GCF_001527695.2 Protobothrops mucrosquamatus | reverse complement strand
TTGGGAGGCCGCGGCGGCGCCTACCTCCTGCGCCCATCAGCTGGCGAGCCCCGGACCTGTGCCCGTCAGCTGGGAGGTCTGGAGACGGAGACGGCTGGCGTGGAGGGCGATGGGGAAGCGGTGGCTCGGCAGGCGGGGTCCTGCCTGCACGCAAATGTCAGGCCCACCCGACCATGCAAGGGCTTGCATGGTCGCCGGCGGCGGGGAGCGCGTCAGCGGCCCTTGGGGACCATGCAAGCCCTTGCAGTCGCTCCAGCCGAAGAAGCAAGCGGTTGGGAGGCCGCGGCGGCGCCTACCTCCTGCGCCTGTCAGCTGGCGAGCCCCGGACCTGCGCCCGTAAGCTGGGAGGTCTGGAGACAGAGCCAGCTGGCGTGGAGGGCGATGGGGAAGTGGTGGCTCGGCGGGCGGTGTCCTGCCTGCGCGCGAATGTCAGGCCCACCCGCCCCATCTGTAAAAGAAAACGTCTTCCGCCCAAGCATAACCTTTAAGGATTTTAAGGATCTTTGAGAGGGAGAGAGAAATAGAGGGAGAGAAAGAGGGACAGAGAAATAGTATAGTACCGGTATGTGCGTCTTATGGTTAGGTGCGTCTTATAGAGCGAAAAATACGGTAGCTCGCAATTGACAGCAGAACCTGGCATAGTCATCCAGCAACAGGTTGGGCTGGGTTAGCAGGGGGGTCTCCCAGCCAGCCGCTGATTCCATCAGGAGGCTAATCAAAAACCACACCTTGTCTTTGTCAGTGCGGAAGTCCTCAGGCCAGAGGCTCATGTACAACTGGCATTGCCCAAAGAATGCCAGGAATTGAGCCAATGAGCCATCAAATTTGTCCAGAACCGCTGCTGGGCATTTACAACATGACTGGTTAGCTTGCAGCTATGCGAGCTGCACTGAGAGGAGGGCAACTTGCTGGGACAAGTGTGTGTTTTCCGTGTGGTGCTGCTCCATTTTCTCCAGCAACTGCGTGTGTGTGCTCTCAAGATGCAGTGAGGGGAAACAAGTTGGGTTGGGGTCGGGAACAAAATGTGAGTGCCCCGGCCTTGTGAAGAGGGGCGCTGCACCCTCCTTCCGAGTAGTCAGGTTGCCCTGTGCTGACTCTGCCTCCTCTCCATTTTCTGTGCTTGGGGATCAGGCGGGGGAGGCAGTTGCTCTTCTCCGGAGCTCCGTCACTCCTCTGCTCTACTGCCTACCCTTTCCATCTCCTCCCCCCTCACTCTGTAGTGATCCGGTTCCCATGAAATACAAGACACAGGGTTGTCTGCAAGAGTGAGAACCTCGAGTAGATTTGTAAGCTCTCTTTTATTGAAATTTTACACATAGACCTCATTGTAACTTTCCATCTCAAGGAGGAAATAACAAACCTTCTGGTTAGCGATTTGCTAGACACAGACACAGATAACATTTATTTGTACTTC
>NW_015421438.1:0-1414 GCF_001527695.2 Protobothrops mucrosquamatus | reverse complement strand
TATCTTTAAGTCGCAGCGGTGACGGCAGCTTCTAGCTTCGCTTATAGCGAAGACGTCCTGGATCGCGGAGAATCCCGGGGCTCCGGAGGAGTTCTCACCTACATCGTCCACAAGGGACGACTCGGGAACTCAACTCCTACCTCGGGCAGCTCACCTTTCCCCCTATGCCCAGGGGAAAGGTATCAAGCCGTTTGACAGCAGATGCAGGCTGTCAAAACGGCTTTTACGCAGAAACAGGCGGGAGCAGCAAACAGCTGTGTCCAGCGAAGGCGCCTGCCACCGGAAGTCCCCTGCAGAGGGCAGAGTCTTGTCCCTGCTGTCCGGCTGCCATGTCCTTGTCTGCACTGCTCCATGCGGGCCATGCCCGGGGGCGACCCTTCTCCGAGGGGGCTGCTGGTGAGGAGGGGCCTGCGGGGGGAGGAGGGGCTGGAGAGATGGCGTGCATGCCCAAAGAGAGGGCTCTGGTGCCTCCTTTGGCATGAGTGCCATAGGTTCACCACCAGTGGCTTAGGCAGCTGAGCTGTGGGTGAAATGTCAACTCTGCTACTCTCCTCTTGCATTCGCCATCAAGTCCCCCTTGGTCCCAAGACCTGGACTTGTTCCCTGAATGAGAGAGAGAGAGAGAGAGAGAGTTGCATGTATTCCATTTATTTATCCATTATATTTTTATCCTGCCTTTATTATTTTTATAAATAACTCAAAGCAGCCAATATACCTAATATTTCTCTGTGCTTAACATTTATATACAGGTAGTCCTCAAGTTACGACCACAATTGACCCCCAAATTTCTATTGCTAAGTGAAACTGTTCCCAAAGAACATATACAGGTAGTCTTTGACTTACAACCACAACTAAGCCTGAAAGTTCTGCTGTTAAGTGAGACTTTTGCTAAGTGAGTTTTGCCCCATTTTATGACCTTTCTTGCCACAATTGTTAAGTGAATCACTGCAGGGGTTAAGTTAGTAAGATGGTTGTTAAGTGAATCTGGCTTCCCCATTGACTTTGCTTATCAGAAGGTTGCAAAAGGGGATCGCATGACCACAGCTGTCATAAATATGAATCAGTTGCCAAACACCTGAATTTTGATCATGTGACCCATGGGGATGCTGCAATGGTTATGTGAAAAACAGTCATTAGTCACTTTTTTCAGTACCACTGTAACTTTGGTCACTAAATGAACTGTTGTAAGTCGAGAACTACCACCATACATAAATGTGTCTCCACCATCGTATTCCCTTTCAAGGTAAGCAACGTTAAAACAGAGTGCAGAAAAAATTTAACACGCCAAAGATGGAAAAGGGGCAGATTTGTGTGAATTCCTTTCTACCATGTTCTGAAATGAAACTTTGGCTTGAGGCACAGCAGCCTTGCTTGACCTTGTTGCAGTGTCTACAGCAGTGGTTCTCAACCTTTT
>NW_015421437.1:0-1414 GCF_001527695.2 Protobothrops mucrosquamatus | reverse complement strand
ACATATGAACACAGGAGGACAATCTTGGCACAAGAGAAGCGAGCACTCCGTAAAGCCAGAGCTGCAAATGCTGAAGCAACAGTGTCCACATTTCTCTGTTCAGTATGTGGCAGAACATTCCATGCTAACATCGGTCTAATCAGCCATCTACGGACACACCGTTGATGGCCCACAATCCACAAGATGTCAAGGTCTTCATTGGAAAAAAAAAATCGATGGACGAACAACAACACAAACCTCCAGTGTTGGAGCACCCACAACGTTTGAAGGCAAGCCGTTCCACTGTTGATTGTTGATTGTTCTCACTGTCAGGAAATTCCTCCTTAGTTCTAGGTTGCTTCTCTCCTTGATTAGTTTACATCCGTTGCTTCCTGTCCTGCCTTCAGGTGCTTAATCTGTTATCTGTTGAAACTATATTCTGGGACAGAGAGAAAAAATAAGTGCCACACCCATTTTACCCCTGATATTTTATTCTTCTCTCACATCACACATTCTTGTTTTTCCCCAAAGTCTTCAAATTAGGATTGGATTGCAGTAGGCGTGGAAGATGCCTTCCTGGGTTGAGCAATCAATAATATATATTAAAAAGCCGCTATTAAGGCCAAAGGACATTTTTCTATTGATGATTGCTATGCAAAAGGGATGATTGTGTCCGACTCTTGGAGTTCCTACGGGCCAGGTCTCTCCATATCTTCTGATCCTGCACTACCACTTTGAGTTTTCCTATGCTCAGGCTGGTGTCAGCTTTGATGGTGTCCAGGCACCATGTTCTTTAATGTTACTCTTGAGTATTTCTGTCCTTCAGCTCTTTTTCACCACAGGAACAATCTTGTCTCTTACCATCTTCTGAAATCTTGATGTTCTCCAGGACTGAGTCAAAGACGTAGTTGGTCTAGGGGTCAAAGTCTGTTGACTCCAGGGAAGAAATGGACTCACTGTAGTTGCTACCACTTGGAGGCACTGCTCTCAGTTCTTGCCTGCTGATCTTCTTCCTTCTTTGAGAAGGTCTACGAGAGTCAAACACCTATTAGATGATGAGATTCATAGAAGGACCTCCTCATACACTTTAAATCTGGGCAGTCTGGTCTTTCAAAACACAGCTATCTATCTTGAGTTGGATTGTAACTTGAGTATGTTTTGTTGGCTGACATTTAGGAAAATGCGAGCAATCTTTTCTAATCCATCCTTCTTTTTCTCATTTCCATTATAACATTCAAAATGAACGTATCTAGTGACGTCAGTCTGTTACCCCTAATTTGGGGCAACTTTTAGCATTTCTGTTTATGCTTTCTGTTTTACTGCCAATGCATAAGGGGAAAATGAATTACGATGATGTCAATCTGGGGGCACATTCATCTATTGAATGTTGAGATTTCTTTTTATGGATTTTGCTTTTTGGGGGAAATTTATGAAT
>NW_015421436.1:0-1414 GCF_001527695.2 Protobothrops mucrosquamatus | reverse complement strand
CTGTCTCTTTAATAATGTAATTTGGTTCCAGTAGGGCTGCATGTCGTCTGTTTAGTCAGGCAGGTGGTTTCGCTAGAGAAGAAAAGTGCTGATGAAGGGATATGCTGACCCATTTATTTCTTCCTGAAAGAGTGCACCAGCTGGCTTAGAGTGTTCTTCTTGTCTAAATAAGTCTCTGTGTTACTTTCCCACCTTATTCGGTCATGTTCTTCTATGGAAATGAAGAGGTAAAATACTATCATGCTCAATCACAAATTCTCCTCCTAAATCCTGACTTTGATTTTTTAAAATTCCTTTTTCTATATCATAAAGTTCATGTGCATTAGATTTCCTTCCTTCCTTCCTCTCCCTCTCTCCCTTTCTCCCTCTCTCCCTCTCGCCTTTCGTTTCCTTTCGTTTCCTTTCGTTTCCTTTAGTTTCCTTTCGTTTCCTTTCGTTTCCTTTCGTTTCCTTCCCTTCCCTTCCCTTCCTTTCTCCTTTTATCTTCCTTTCCCTTTTTCCTTTTATCTCCCTTTCCTTTCCTTTCCTTTCCTTCCTTTCTCCTTTTATCTTCTTTTCCCTTTCTTCTTTTATTTTCCTTTCCCTTCCTTTCCTTTCCTTTCCTTCCTTTCTCCTTTTATCTTCTTTTCCCTTTCTTCTTTTATTTTCCTTTCCTTTCCTTTCCTTCCCTATCCTTTCTTTCCTTTCCATTCCATTCCTTTCTCCTTTTATCTTCCTTTCCCTTTTTCCTTTCCTTTCCTTTCCTTTCCTTCTCTTCCCTTCTTTTATTTATTTTTATAAAGATTTGTGTGCTGCCAGATATCGCACATCTGGCTAGACATGACTAACAACGATTTCTGCATTTATTTTGTGGATTATATTAGAAAATAAGAATCTGGGGAAAAAATGTTTTTGGTGTGTATGTCTGCTTGTTTTATTGATGTTGTTCTCATTATGGGTGACCTTCTACTTTTTTGAAGGAAGCCATCTGCATGTTTCCTAGAGTTTTGCTAGAAAGCTATGCTGCCTTCTTCACAAATTTAGTTAATCCTTTTTTTCCCACTGCGGAACACATTTTAAGCAAATCTCAATTTTAAATTACTCCCAAGCTTTATGAAGGAGCTTGGCCCTCTTGACTTTATTTGAGTCTGTGGGATCCTTGGTGCTCTCTGAGGTTGGTGGTTTTCTTGCAGACGTTTCATTATCAAACCAGGTAACATCATCAGTGCTAGAAGGGAGGGGGGCTTGCAGAGAGATGGAGGAGGAGGAGGAGGAGGAGGAGGAAGAGGAAGAGGAAGAGGAAGAAGAGGAAGAGGAAGAAGAAGAGGAAGAAGAGGAAGAAGAAGAAGAAGAAGAAGAAGAAGAAGAAGAAGAAGAAGAAGAAGAAGAAGAAGAAGAAGAAGAAGAAGAAGAAGAAGAAGAAGAAGAAGAAGAA
>NW_015421435.1:0-1414 GCF_001527695.2 Protobothrops mucrosquamatus | reverse complement strand
TTATTATTATTATTATTATTATTATTATTATTATTATTATTATACATAGCACTCTGTATGCCAATTTTATTTTCACAATAATAACTTATGATGTAAGTTGGGATGAGGGTGATAGATCCCAGGGCTATCAAAAGCTGAGAGTAGACCAGAACCCTTGAATGTAAACTTGAACCTAGGTGGTACTAAGTGAACTCCTCTCTTAGTCCAGCATTTTCATTACTATGTCACATAGGTTATTACTAATCCATTGAGGTAGTAGATCCCTACATTAACAGGGGAGAGACTAGATAACTGCTAAGGCCCTTTCCAAATAATATATCCTGTGGATCATGTTTCCAGCAGTGTTCACCACTCAATTTTGCATTTGGTATGATTCTGGAAAAAGGGGTTCTGTGTCCACGTGCATGTAGCCTTTCACACATTAGGAACCCAGAATTAGTCTAGTGAAGTTGTAGATATTATAATAGATTCAGTAAGCATGGACATCAGGAGTAGTCCCATTGTCCCTTTGCATATTAGGTTGGATCCAGACTTAGGAATGTTTTAAGAAGAATTACCAAAATAAATTAGTAAGGAAATAATGCTCATAGTTTTAAATATTTCAATTCTTCATATCTGGATGCAACCTATAGTTGTAATTAGGAGAAGCAAGTTTACATTCTCCTTTGGTGGAATTCTTTACATTCTCCTCTCTGAAAACAAAGATTTGAAAGCAACAAAAATTTACACTGAAATGTATTACAGGTAGCTCTTGAGTTACAACCACATCAGAGACCTAGAATTGTATGTCATGATGGTCATAAATAATTACGACCAAGCTGATTTTATGACTACTTTTGCAATTGTTATTAAGTGAAAGTAGTCGCTGTAAAATGAACACCACAGTCCTTAAGCAAATACCATCATCATTAAGTAAACCCATTGTCCACAATGCACATTTTTTGCTGGAAAGCAGAAATAAACCAGTTTCTGATTTTAAAAAAAAAATCATAAATCACAGTCACATGACCATGGGACACTGCAAATGGCTGTAAATGTGGGCTGGTTGTTGAGTGCCCAAAATGCAATCATGTGACCATAGGGGAATGTTGGAACTTCAAATCTGGGTCATAAATACCTTTTCATGGATCCATAATAACTTTGAAAGGTCGCTAAGCAACCAGTCATAAACTGAGGACTATCTATAGCAATAGCAATAGCACTTAGTTTATTTTATTTATTTTATTTATTTATTGGATTTTTTACCCCGCCCTTCTCCTTGCGGACTCAGGGCGGCTAACAGCCTGATAAAAACAAATACAAAAAATACCAAAATACTATCATTAAAACATAATTAAAAGGAAATATTAGATTGGCCTTTGTTATTTTAAAATTATATTTAAAACCCCGCTAAAAATTACCCCTTAGGCCAGTC
>NW_015421434.1:0-1414 GCF_001527695.2 Protobothrops mucrosquamatus | reverse complement strand
CGTCCTCGTCGGCTGCGACCGGAGGGGCAGGCGTCGTCGGGCGTCGGAGATGGCTCGCAGGGGCCTCAGGGACCAGGAGGGACCGATGAAACACGGGGTGGAGTCGCATGGAGCGTGGTAGAGCCAACCGGTAGGCCACCGGGTTGATGACCGCCTCGACTGGGAAGGGACCGATAAAGCGGTGGTCCAATTTCCTCACTGGCCGGTCTGAGGGGAGGTGTTTTGTGGACAGCCACACCCGATCTCTGACTTCCAGCGGTGGCGTGGCCCGTCGGGAGCGGTCGGCGACCCGCTTATAGTCCTCCTTCGCCCGAATCAGCTGCCGTCGCACCAGTTGCTGCACCGCCTGCAGCTCCGAGAGGAAGTCCTGGGTCTCGGGAACAGGGGAATCTGGGATCGCCAACGGGAACAACCGGGGATGGTAACCGACATTGCCATGGAACGGGGTCATCTGGGTGGAGGTGTGTTGGGAGTTGTTGAATGCGAACTCCGCCAGGGGAAGGTACTCGGCCCAGTTGTTCTGCTGCTGGTTGACGAAGCAGCGAAGGTACTGCTCCAGGATGCCGATTACCTTCTCTGTGCCCCCGTCAGTCTCCGGATGGTGCGCCGACGAGAGACACACCTGCACCTCCAGCACGGCCATCAGGCTTTTCCAAAACCGGGCCGTGAACTGGGCCCCGCGGTCTGACACTACCCTGTCCGGCAGGCCATGGAGGCGAAAGATGTGCTGCAGGAACAGACGGGCCGTGGTGCGGGTGGATGGCAGTCCGCGGCACGGGATGAAATGGGCCATCTTCGTGAGCATGTCCACCACCACGAGGACGGTTGTGAACGTGGCGGACAGGGGGAGATCTGTCAGGAAATCCATGGAGATGGCACCCCACGGTCTCTCCGGTGTCGGCAGCGGTTGGAGGAGTCCAGGAGGTGGGCCGGACGCGGCTTTGGCCTGTCAGCATGTCACACAGGACGTCACGTAAACGTGCACATCATGCCGTACCCTAGGCCACCAAAAAGTCCGCGTCACCAGGTTCAAGGTCTTGAAGAACCCGAAGTGCCCCGCCGCGGGATTGTCATGGCACTGGCTCAGGACGAGGGCTCGGAGCGGGCTTGTAGGCACGTACAGTCAGCCCCGGTGCTTCAGCAAGTCATCCTCCAAGGTCCATGGGGACGCTGGGCCAACTTCCGCTCTCCGCTGCTGCGACCAGGCATCACGGTGCTGCGCTTCCCGCACCTGAGCCCGCAGGTCCGCTGGTTCCTGGACCGCGGCCAAGGCCTCTGCAGGTAGCACCGTCCGAGGGGGAAGGGGGTCCTTGGGGCAGAAGTATTCCGGCTTGCGGGATAGCGCGTCCGCCCTCTGATTGAGGCCGCTCGGAACATAGGTGACGTGGAAGTTGAACCGGGCGAAAAACAACGA
>NW_015421432.1:0-1414 GCF_001527695.2 Protobothrops mucrosquamatus | reverse complement strand
GAGCTTCTACCCTTCACTCAACTCTTCATTCAGTTCAGCCAAGGATAAACTCATCAATCCTCAAAGCTGGATTCGGGGAAAGCGATACGAGTGCCGGTAGCTGCTGTATCTCTGCTTCACGCTGAAATCAATGAAGCTTTAACAAAAAAATGTATTTATTATTGGTTTGTTTAATTCAGTCAGGCCATTAATTGGCCAACCGCAAGCCGAGTCTGAGCCGTTCACAAATAATAAAACAAAGACCAATACCAACCCAACTCAAGGCAGGGTTTTTGTTTGGTTATTGCTTAACCAATGGGACTTGTAATCACTTAAAACTTTCCCTCCAGCGGACCCCTCTCCGGTTCGAAAGGGTCCGGGAAGAGAATCCAGGAACATAAAAGTTCTATCGCCTGATAATAGAAGTGGAAGGAAAGACCCGTTACAATTGCTTGGGGGAAGCAACCCATCCCTCCCAGCCCCACGGCCGGCCTGAGGCTGAGGGAGCCACGCCACCCGGCAGTTTCCAGGAGACGAAAGGGTGGGTAGTGGGGAGGGGGGGGGAGAGAAGCGAGGCGGGGAAGCCGGCCAGCCCAGGGCCGTGACGTCAGGAAACTTTCCCTCAGTGGCTGAGCCCAGAGGCCGCGTTTGTCTCTCAACGCCGCGCGGGCGCGCGGGGGCGCGCGCGCGTCTGTCCGCCGTCTCGAGTCGCGGGGGTCGGGCTCAAAGCGAGGCGGCTTGCTCGGGGGCTGCTCCGGAGCCGTCCTCTCTTTCGCCGCGTTCGCTCCCCAACGCCCCTCGCGCCCGCTTCTTCGGTCCAGCGTGCGCGCGGGAGTCCGGGAAAATTCCCCTGGCTGGAATTCGGTGGAGTTGGACGAAGGGAGAACTTGATGACTTGGCGTTGGCTTCAGGATTCCTTTCGGCGACTGACAGCGGGAGGAGGAGGAGGAGGAGGAGGAGAAGAAGAAGAAGCAGGAGCGGAGGAGGAGGAGGAGGAGGAGGAGGGGAGGAAAAAGGAGGAGGAGGAGAGAGCGGGCGTCGAGGCAACTCTGGCTGGGTTTGTTCTCTTTTACTTTGTCGTCTTCGAGGACGGGAGACAGGCAGGCAGGCAGGAAGGAGCCGGGCGGGAGGGGGAAATGGAAGAGCTTGGCCGAGGAAAAGGAACGGCTCGGCTTTATTTTGTGGCGGCAAAGAGCGCGCCTGCGCTCGTGGCCCGAGGGAAGCCTGTTGAACGCCGGGCGGCTTTCCCTAAGGATGCTGCGGACGAGCAGGAGGAGGAGAGGAGGAGGAGGGGGGGGAACGGGGGGAACACTCCGCCTCAACGTCGCGGGGGTTTCAGGTTGTTTCTCGTAGGCGCAGTTGCCCTTTAGACGGCTCGAAACTTTTCCGTCAGCTCGGGCGCGGCGAGTTGAAGTTTTTTTTTTTTTTTTGGTCG
>NW_015421431.1:0-1414 GCF_001527695.2 Protobothrops mucrosquamatus | reverse complement strand
ATACCCTTGATAGAAAAATAAAATAAGCTTCCAGACCTTCTCTTCTCAACTCCAACCCCCCGGCCTTCTCCTTTCCTTCCCTTTTCTATCCTTCCTCCTTCCACTCACGCCAGCCACACCCAAAGCCAACTGCAGCTGTCCCAATCTTTTCCTTCCCAGTCAAGCTCCTGCAAGCACTCTCAGGCAGTCCCCGCTACACTAGAAAATGAATAAGGAACAAATAAATAAAACCAACACATCTTCTTCCTTTACCCAATTGCCCCTTGAGAAAAGGCATTTAAATCAGTCAAAGTTCATAAGAAGGAAAGTTGGGGAATAGTGGTGGAATGGGATAGAAAACAGCTCTATCGACTGGAAGAGGTGGAACTGTGGACTCCAAAATATGACTTGTCCTAGAAATCATGCAAACCAAGTCTGTACCACCTTACTTTTTAACAATAGAAAGGTATTAAAATAAGGTAACATTTTTTTAAAGGTGCTTTTTCAAAAGGCAACTGGACATTGTTTTTCTTTGAAGACATTTCACTTCTCATCCAACAAGCTTCACTCTTCTATTTATGAGGGTTGTAGGAGGGAAGCTTGATTTATTTTTGAACCAATGCTGCATGAGTAAAGAACACACAGCCATCTCTAGCTCTATTTTTTATTCATTTTTATGCATGCATTTAAATATGAAATCTCATTATTAAAATATTACTAATATCTACTGTAGAATTAGGGAATTTAAGGGACCTACTGATGTCCATGACGTTCAAAGCTAAAATCAGTCAAATTCCCAAAGGTTTACTTGTAGTAAATTTGAGGGCTGTTGTATTTTTGCTAATTTGGAACATTTCTAGCCCACATTTTTTATTCAATGCTATGGAGGCAACTTACAATAATGGAACATAATGACACTCCACTGATTTTTTAATTTCATTAAAAAATAGAAAAATCAGAAGGGAAAAATAAAAATAATAGCCAAAAATAATAATACATAAAAGGCAATTATATAAGCTTTGAAAAATTCAAGAGAATGGGACAACTGTCTACCTGCAGAATATATCTGCAAGAAAGGAGACTGCAATTTAGAGCATCACCACAAAAGGGGTGATGTAGTCACATGGGAAACTTTGGAAATATTTCTGTTAAGTATTTTCTATGAAAGTGAAGCTGAAGCCAAGGATATGTGTGTGTGTGTAAAATATCAAGGTTTCATTGATATTAAAAAAAAAACCGAAACAAAACAAATGAGCAACTAACATGCATCCTAATCAGGTAGAGTTAAGATCTGAACTGCTTTGCTTCATAATTACTTGTCAGCATTTCTCTTCTGCTATAATGAAAATCCTGGCATATTGGTAGCTCCGGCTGCCAAGTGAGATGGTCATGCCCTATCCACAGGATCCAAATACAAACATGCCTGATACAGCCT
>NW_015421430.1:0-1414 GCF_001527695.2 Protobothrops mucrosquamatus | reverse complement strand
CTGGGCTGCATTAACAGAGGGATAGAATCAAGATCACGTGAAGTATTAATACCACTTTACAATGCCTTGGTAAGGCCACACTTGGAATACTGCATCCAGTTTTGGTCACCACGATGTAAAAAAGATGTTGAGACTCTAGAAAGAGTACAGAGAAGAGCAACAAAGATGATTAGGGGACTGGAGGCTAAAACATATAAGGGACGGTTGCTGGAATTGGGTATGTCTCGTTTAATGAAGAGAAGGACGAGGGGGGACAGGATAGCAGTGTTCCAATACCTCAGGGGCTGCCCCAAAGAAGAGGGAGTCAAGCTATTCTCCAAAGCGCCTGAAGGCAGGACAAGAAGCAACGGGTGGAAACTAACCAAAGAGAGAAGCAACCTAGAACTAAGGAGAAACTTCCTGATGGTTAGAACAATTAACCAGTGGAACAACCTGCCTCCAGAAGCGGTGAATGCTCCAACACTAGAAGTTTTTAAGAAGAGACTGAACAGCCATTTGTCTGAAATGGTATAGGGTTTCCTGCCTGAGCAGGGGGTTGGACTAGATGACCTCCAAGATCCCTTCCAACTTTATTATTATTATTATTATTATTATTATTATTATTATTATTATTATTATTATTATTATTATTATTATTATTATTATTATTATTATTACAGAATAACAGAGTAACAAAGTTGGAAGGGACCTCGGAGGTCTTCTAGTCAGAAGTCAGCATAACTGACTCTAGTCAGCATAACTGACTCAGGACTTCTGGGAGTTGAAGTCCATGACTCATAAAAGAGCCGAGGTTGCCTACCCCTGCACTTGACCATTAGTAGCTCAGATTTTTGTAGAGAATTTAAACTTGCAATCAATCTTCATACTCATTTGAACTGCCCGGAGTTTCTGATTTTCTGGGGGCTTGACAGAGTCCTTCATTTACAACTGTTCAAAGTTACAATGGTTGGAAACACCTCCCCCCCAGTTTTACGACCAATCCTTGTGTTTATGACCACCGCAACATCCTGTGGTCATGAGATTGCCGTTTGTGAGCTTCACAACCGGCTTCCAACAACAGAGGAGGGGAAAGTGATATCACACACCATGATCGTGTGATGTCTTACTTAACAACTATCGTGTTTCTCTCAACAACCACCGCAGAACTGATTTTGTAAATCCGTCACGGTCACATGATGTTTCACTTAATGTCCAATAGTCTTGGGGAAAAGAGGCAGAGGATTCATCATTTGATTTTCTCAGTCCTCCTGCTGTTTTCGCTGCCCCCATCCTTGGAAAAAATAATAATAATAAAATAAACAGATCCAGAATCCATCTTTTTTCTCCTCTTCCCACCAAATCCTTGAGAATTAGATTTTGCTGCAAGCACCCGGATTTTCCCACGGTCAGGAACTGAAATGGTAACTTTACTTAT
>NW_015421428.1:0-1414 GCF_001527695.2 Protobothrops mucrosquamatus | reverse complement strand
TTATGCATGATCATGAGTTCAGACTTCCTTTCAGCTTCCCCATTGAGTTTGCTTGTGGGAAACCAGAAGAGAAGGTTGCAAATCATGATTGTGTGACCATAGGACAGTGGTTCTCAACCTGTGGGTCGGGACCCCATTTGGGGTCGATCGACCATTTCATGGGGGTCGCCAAGCAAGGCTGTCCGCCATTTTTTTTGTCTGCCATTTTTTTCTCCTTTTCCGGCGGGTGCCTTACCTCCCTTGGGCTGGGCCAGCTGGTGGTCGGCCTGCTCCGTCTCTGCCGCTTGCCAGCTACGCCTCGGCCGGCGCAGGGGGCGGAACCACGCATGCGCGGCGCTCCCGGACAGGGAAAGTCCTCGACTTACAACCGGTTGGGTAGTCCTTGACTTACGACCGGTTTAGTCCTCGACTTACGATCGGTTTAGTCCTCGACTTACGACCGGTTTAGTCCTCGACTTACGACCGGTTGGGGTCGCGGCATTAAAAAGGTTGAGAACCACTGCCATAGGATATTGTCATGGTCAGAAATCCAGGCCAGTTGCTGAGTGCCTAGATTTTGATCACATGACTGTGGGACATTGCAATGACTGGTCGTAACTACCAGTCATTCATTCAATAAGTTTGAATGATTGCTGAACAAACAGTCATCAAAAGAGGACACCTCTGTTATTTCAGCCTCTAATATTAAATTGGTCTTTATTTTTAAAAAAGTAATTTTTAATTAATGATGCTTATTTTAAAATATTGTCTTGGAAAATTTTAATAAACACTTTTTTAAAATCATGCACGATGCCAGATATATGCACTAATAATAGCTAAATATTTACTGACATGGAAAACCCCGTCTATACCACCTATTATTATAAAATAGCTTTTTAAATATAAATAAATCAAAGTGAGATTATTTTCCAAGAGCTGATTGTATGAGTTTCTAATTCATAAATAATTTGTACATGCACAAAATACAAAAAATGTACATGTTCACAAAGTGATATAAAATTGCAACTATTAAAAAGTAAATATACGCACTAGGATTAACTAAATATGCAAAATAATGTAGTACAATAGCTGTCATTTAATATCAACATAATTTATCAATATCTTGTAAAAAGAGGCATGTGTTTTTCTTAAATGTGCAACTTAAATATAAAATAATCTTGTATATAATCATAATGGGCATGTACCTATTATATTAATTATCTTCAACTTTTTGTCTGAGGTCAGATAGCAAACCAATATGGCATGTACTTTGTTGTACTCTTTTGTTTCATTATTATGTATGTATTATGTTGGATTGTACAAGTATTCTGAAACCAGAAAAACACATGGCTTCTTTAAAAAGGCACTGTTTGAGGGAGACGGTCATGCTCAAGTCTGCTTCAAACACCTTTCCAGTTTCAATGCTGCAGTATCA
>NW_015421427.1:0-1414 GCF_001527695.2 Protobothrops mucrosquamatus | reverse complement strand
GGTAGAAGGAAGGACCATAGGCCCAATACTTTAAGGAATAAATGGGAGTTGTGTTTATCACAAGACTACGTATTCCACTTGCAAAGGGGCAACAGGGTCACTTGTTATGCTCCTGTCAATACAGTGCAGCTTTACCCACAACTTTAAATCTGGACATATGGAAGAACATACAGACATTACCTTTTGGGGAAGAATAACATGAGATTTATGGACAAGTGCCAGAATCTTCTTTGATGCATGTAAAGCTATTGCCTATGATCAAGCTAAATGGACTAAGTATGGAGACAGGCCTACACATTAAACGCCAAATATGTTTGCACATCCTACCCAACCTGGCACATTCGAAGGATTCCTGCAACCTGGTGTGCTTCACGATAACCAGACCAACGGATTTTTCAGCAACATTTGAACTCGCTATCAATTGAACCAGATACAAATATGGGTTCAAGTTGATTTTCATGAACTGGACACCACAACTGAGATTCCCTCAGTATCAAAGACTCTTTTTATTATTATTATTATTGATCTGGCCCTAAAGAATTGTTTCATTTTTAAATGTGAAGCTTGAGAGAACATCACTTATTTTAATTTGACTTGGAAAGGACCGTCCAACCAAATGGGCCCTCTATTTTGTCATTGTGGCCCTAAATTGTATTATTAGACCCCAGTCTGACATTACACATAAGGAATATGTCAAAGAAGTCACTGACAGTATGCGAGAGTTGGCTCATGTCCCTGTCCAGACATGGACAGGAGCACTGGATGTTGGAGGATGGTTTTTGGGAATGTTTGATATTTGGAAATGGATATTGTTCATCGTGGTTTTGGCCTTAGGAGGGTTGTTGTGTTTATCATGCCTTATCCTGCTTATTTAGAGAATTGTTAGATCTACTATATCCGGACCAACTTTTATTGCCACTCCTGCTTTAGCAAATCATTGCTAAAGCAATGATTTTGCAACCTTTCCCTTCTGACTATATTCCCCTCTTTAAGAGTCCTTAAGCCTATTCGGCTTTTATATTAAAAAGGGAGGAGTGAAGGGATTTTTTTTTAAAGTTTTTTATTTATAATACAATTAAAACAAAAATGGACATACGTGGCATTCCAGAGTAAATATTCCTAACAATTTGTTTCTCGTGATACAAAAACTTAATACATCATCCTTAACCTCTATATAAACCTCATTCTTCTACACAATGTATGTTTCAATCCTATCGTTAGCTTAAGATCCGAGCGGTTCTCCTTGATTCATACCAGCGATAAAATTTGTCCCAGATTTCGAAATATTCCAGTTCTGTCTTATCTTTCATAGCCATTGTAAGCCTGTCCATCTCTGCACATGATAAAATTTTATACAGGATTTCTTCTTCCGTTGGAATTCCCTTATTCCTCCAATTTTGAGCATAAACCAATC
>NW_015421426.1:0-1415 GCF_001527695.2 Protobothrops mucrosquamatus | reverse complement strand
AGGTCAGGCTGATAGGTCTGTAATTTCCTGGGTCCATTTTTTTTCCTTTTTTGAATATGGGAACTACATCAGCTCTTTTCCAGTCCTCTGGTAGTTCCCCAGTGCTCCAAGATCTTTGAAAAATATAGTTCAGTGGTTCTGAGATCACATCTGCCAGTTCCTTGAGAACCTTGGGGTGTAATCCATCTGGTCCTGGTGAACAAACTTTATTTGGTTTCAATCTAAAATGGGCTGAAGAGCAATACACAGTACGTGCATAGTTTTTATAGACTAATACACAACACACACACACTACATAACACATATTATACTCTAACAAAAAGCTCAGCACAAGGAAGCAATGTGGAAAGAACTGGAAATTGAGTTCTACAGACTATGTGGCCCCAGTTGCATTATTTGGAAGTCTCTAAAAAGAATTTATTCCTGACTTAGGTATATCCTCTGCCTCCATTCTCCTGACATGCCATGCAACATCCCTGACTGGTCTTTCCCAAACTCACGTCTGCCAAAGGGGTTGACTTCAACCATTCCTTGTCCAGGCAGGCCTAAATTACATCAACAACACAATATACCCTGAGGTTTCTTATGGAGCAGCAGGCAAAAAGCATTGATGCCTTGATTTCTTTTACTATTTATCCCTTTTCTACTGATTTTCTGTAACAGAAAAGAGTCTGTCCAATTACAAACAAACAAAACCTCCCTGCAGCTGTCAAGTTCCCAGACACAAAACTCACTTGGTGAACCAGTTTAATTTGCCTTGCAGGGATGTTGTGAGGATAAAGGCTGAATAGGAAGGTAATAAAGAATAAAACAAATATATTGGCCAACATTCTAGCATTACAGTATATATTACTATCTATCAAGTCTATCCCATTGGTGTCACACATCTTATTTTATATTTATTGTTTCTACTGCTGATTTTCCAAATATATGCATTTGGAAGACCAGCGTATTTAGTATATTCACTGAGGCTGGGCATTCATTTGTGGATTTTCCTGTATTATCTAAAGAAAAGCTAGTTTTGTGGAATACACAGCCCCAGCCCATAGCACAATAGTAAGATGAGTTGGCAACTTGCAGCCTTCTTCACAGATTGCTAGAACCAATGATTCAGTGATATTGAATTCACTCCATAGATATCAGATTTGAAGTGTTTTCATTCTAAAGTTCCCCAAATACACACACACAAACACACGGAGGGAGAGAGGGAGGGAGGGAGAGAGAGAACATCCTATGATACTTTCATATGATAGTAGATAGGTCCATCAATGACCTACTTTTTGGTTTCAACAGATTTAACACTCCTCTTTGCAACTATGTAAGCAAACTGCACTAGCTATTTCTTTCCGCCTTCCAGGTGGAGCAAGTTTAGTCAACATTGGCATTAGTGGTTTGCTAAGCCCCTTTTGGCTTTG
>NW_015421425.1:0-1415 GCF_001527695.2 Protobothrops mucrosquamatus | reverse complement strand
CTCTAGGTGTCTTTAGAGAGAGAGAATTTTTTTCCCCACTCAAAATAGTGGAATTTTCCCCCCCCCTCCCCAAAACAAAATCTCTTCTGATTCACACCAAAGATCAGGACTTCGTTGTCCACCGAGCCGAGTTTTTCAACCCCCTTGAAGGTGTGCGAACTTCCAACTCCCAGAATTCCCTCCCCTGGGAGCTGGGGAATTCTGGGAGTTGAAGTCCGCAGGCCTTCCAGGGTGGAGAAACGCTGTTTCTAGCACCTGTGGGTTTGTGTGTCTCTCTCTGTGTGTGTGTGTGGATACGCCTGCAAGGTGTTCAGTGGAGCTCCGTTGCAAGCGGGGATGGCTCTGGGCAATTGCCGTGATTTGGGCTGTTTTGTGACGATTGCGTGGTGTGTCGGACACGCGCCAACGTCCTCTCTCCTCCTCTCGTGCAGGGAGGCGATAGGCCTGGTGTGTGACGCGGTGCCCAGCACGAAGGGAGCCGTGCGCAGGAGGAAGGTAAGAAGAGACTGGACAGTCGGAAATGGGATAGGGTTTCCTGCTTGAGCAGGGGGCTGGACTAGAGGACCTCCGAGGCCCCTTCCAGCTCTGTTATTCCGTATTCGGAGCAGGGGGTTGGTCTAGAAGACCTCCAAGGCCCCTTCCAGCTCTGTTATTCCGTATTCGGAGCAGGGGGTTGTTCTAGAAGACCTCCAAGGCCCCTTCCAGCTCTGTTATTCCATATTCGGAGCAGGGGGTTGGTCTAGAAGACCTCCAAGGCCCCTTCCAGCTCTGTTATTCCGTATTCGGAGCAGGGTCTAGAAGACCTCCAAGGCCCCTTCCAGCTCTGTTATTCCGTATTCGGAGCAGGGGGTTGGTCTAGAAGACCTCCAAGGCCCCTTCCAGCTCTGTTATTCTGTCTTTGGAGCAGGGGGTTGGTCTAGAAGACCTCCCAAGGCCCCTTCCAGCTCTGTTATTCCGTATTCGGAGCAGGGAGACTGTCATACATACGAGTCAGTTGCCGAGTCTCTGAGTTTTGGCTTAGTGGGATGCAAAAATTAAACCAGCCCCTTTTGCTTGGGGATGTGTGTTTGGGGGGGGGGGTCGTGAAGCTAGGAAATCGATAGAACCTGGCATAGCAATAATGCACAATTAAGGGGAGGGGGGAGATAAGCCCCCTCCCTTTTTTTTCTCAGCATCCATTAGTGGAGCCGGATTGGCCATCTATTGATCAGCTCTGCTGGATGCTGAACTTTTGATTGACGGCCTCTGATTTATCTCTCGGCCGAGGGGCAGCCTGGGGAAATGGGGAGGGGGCGGGTTAGAGACCTCTCAGCTCCTCACCACATACAGTCCATTTCCTTCCTGGTTGTTTCCCCCCCCCCCCCAGGATTTTATGACCAACCCAGATCTCTGCTTCCATAAGCCGGGGGGGGGGG
>NW_015421424.1:0-1415 GCF_001527695.2 Protobothrops mucrosquamatus | reverse complement strand
TCATGCCCGTTGCTGGTTGGCTAACTAGCAACAGGGTCTTGCCAGCCAATGGAATTGTGTGATTACAAGCCAGGGGAATCCCATAAAAGAGGGCTCCCCTGGCCCAGAGAGCCAGTCCGGATTTACTTTATGCCTTGCCAATAAACCAAGAGCTGACTGTCACTCGACTCGTGTCTTACTGCCTGCGCGATCCAACACCAGGATTCCAAGAAGCACTTTGCAAACGGTTGCCTTCAGCAACCAGCAACGCCCACACCTCCCCTATTTATACAGCAGTCCCAGGGCGTTGCCTCTCATTGCCTTCTCCTTTTACTTTGGAGTTGTCGCATAGACTGCTGTTGTTTTTCTCTCGCTAATTGACGACGTCTGCGAGCATCAATTAGAAAATTCAGGAATTAGCAATTCCGAATCTGACTCATGCTCCTCACACAGCTGAGCTTCATCAGAAACACGACTGGAGGGGCCAGGCTCTTCATCAAGCCGTGAGTCCTGTAATTCATCAGAGCCTCCCTCTGACCCTGATGGCCCCTCAAAGGCCTTCTCCACCTCCTCCTCAGATTCCTCAGACTCAGCTGTTGGGAACACAGGCTGGGCACGGAATCACAACACCCTTTGATGACTGGTGGACTTCAACTCCCAGAATTCCTCAGTCGGCCATTTTGATGAAACTGCAGGCTTGGATCCAGACCAGGGGTCTTCAAACCTGGCCCTTTTATGACTGGTGGACTTCAACTCCCAGAATTCCTCAGTTGGCCATTTTGATGAAACTGCGGGCTTGGATCCAGACCAGGGGTCTTCAAACTTGGCCCTTTGATGACTGGTGGACTTCAACTCCCAGAATTCCTCAGCCAGCATGCATTAGAGTTGAAGTCCACCAGTCATAAAAGGGCCAATTTGAAGACCCCTGATTTAGAAAATGTATATATGACTCCCCCCCAGCTCATTCAGAGTGACTCCAGGTGGCTTAGAGAAATAACACTTCAATAAAATACAATAGAAATAACACTCCAATAGAGATAGTTCTTTACGTACGACCACAATTGAGCCCAAGTCCCAAAGGTGCTTTTTTCAGGAGGCAACTAGACTTTCTTGTTTTTCTTTGAAGACATTTCGCTTCTCATCCAAGAAACTTCTTCAGCTCTGACTGGATGGTGGGGAATGGAAGGATTTATACTCCTTGCAGACAGCTGGTCATTTGCATTCTTTTAGAGAGTCGGTGAGGCCATTTGGAGGTTGACCTGTGGCCTCAGGGTCACCTATGTCCCTGTGCAGAAAACATCCTGCAGCCAAGAAGGCCCCACACCCATTTGCACCACTGAGATGTCCCTGAGGACACAGATAAACCTCCAAGTGGTCTCAACAACTCTCTAAAAAGAAGGCCAGCTGTCTGCAAGGAGTATAAATCCTTCCACTCC
>NW_015421423.1:0-1415 GCF_001527695.2 Protobothrops mucrosquamatus | reverse complement strand
CGCCGCGCATGCGTGGTTCCGCCCCCTGCGCCGGCCGAGGCGTAGCTGGCAAGCGGCAGAGACGGAGCAGGCCGACCACCAGCTGGCCCAGCCCAAGGGAGGTAAGGCACCCGCCGGAAAAGGGGAAAAAAATGGCGGACAGCCTTGCTTGGCGACCCCCGTGAAATGGTCGATCGACCCCAAATGGGGTCCCGACCCAGAGGGTGAGAACCACTGCTATAGCTCAAGATGGCAGACATGCCTAATCTTCCTTCTCCTGTTTTCCCCACAACAGGGCTGGGCTGAGAGAGATGGACTGGCCCAAATTTACCCAGCTGGCTTTCATGCCTAAGGTAGGACTAGAACTCACTGTCTCCTGGTTTCTAGGCTAGCACCTTAACCCGTAGACCAAACGCCATCATGGCTACAGTCTTTTCTTTGTGTGAGCTGCCCTGTAACTGTCATTCTCTTGGTTAGGTAGATTGCAAGCATAATCTACAAGTAAAAAGGTTGAGGGATACTGATCCAAGCTGAAAGAAATAGAACCACTTCTATGTTTCCAGCAGAAAAGTTAGAAAAAGGCAGAGCAAACCCAAGGGTGTCTGCAGGATACGGTCAAAAAAGGAAAAGATAGCAGCCCCAACGATATCTTGGAAAGCTTTTGGACCAATTCTATATTGCCACAAACAAAAAAAAATCATACAGTGTCCCTTACCATGAAATGAGCACGAGAGGATATTTATTTATCCATCACATCTAGAGAGCACCAAGTTGGGAAAGATGTTGGAAGAAGAGCCTGATGAAACTGCATTTCTGGTTCGTTATTAACCATGAGAACTACAGGCTATTAATTATCTCCTTGACTGCATAGTAATTAATAGTTAATTGTCACTGGTGCACCTCAGCACCTGCTTTGGGCCTGTCTTAGCTAGGAGAGAAGGCATTTCTGAAAATACGGCGTAGAAAGAACAAAGGAAAGGAGTTCGGAGTGTAACCGTAGCTAAAATACGAGGGCAATTCGGAAATAAACCTCCATTTGGTTATCAATGACAGACATTTGCAGATACAGAACTTTTATTATTTATACGCATTAGAAAACTACAACATGATATGACTTTTTGACATCATCGCCATTCCAATTGAGGCCCTTGTCATAATGTCTTACAAGGTCTGAAATCCCTTAGTAGTTGTTGCGTGGCGCCAAATCTGGGCTATGGGGGGGTGTGTGATCAAAAACATTTATTTATTTATTTATTTATTTAATTTAATTTATATGCCGCCCTTCTCCCGACGGGACTCAGGGCGGCGCACAACATACTTAAAACCAAAACATATATACAATCCCCCCCTTAAAACCGAATTAAACCAAATTTAGAGTTGCGTCTTTCAAATTCCTAAAAAACCCAGTATAAAATCCACCCTAGGTCAGGTCCGCT
>NW_015421422.1:0-1415 GCF_001527695.2 Protobothrops mucrosquamatus | reverse complement strand
GAAGGAGGAGAACCACCGCATCACGGTGCCTCCCACTCCCAACCCACCCAACCGCCGCAGCATGATACTGTGGTCCACAGTATCAAAAGCCGCTGAGAGGTCCAAAAGAACAAGGACAGAGGAACAACCCCTGTCCCGGGCCCTCCAGAGATCATTTACCAACGTGACCAATGCCGTTTCCGTGCTGTACCCCGGCCTGGAAGGGCATCCGGCTAGTAAACACTCAGCTCCATCCAGCTGCCCCAACTCTACCCTGAATTAAGGGATTACAGGGTCATAAAAGTGATTTTTTAAAATGTATTCATTTATTAAATAATGTATTCCAAGATAAATATGGAAAGAGAGGAGATAATGTCCCATTTGTAAAAAAAAATAAAAAGAGACAAAGACTGCTGAGATATCAATTGTCAGGAGCAAACATGAGAAATATTAATGAAAGGGTCAAATTCCTAGACGCTTGCTTTTTACATTATCAGGATTTTTGTTCTTTGTTTTTTTTCTTCTAGTAAGAAATATATAGATTCATTCTTAGCCATGCTGAAGTAGTTTTGTTTCCTGACAGTCTACAATATGTTACTTACTCTATTATGCCAATTTTTGTTTTTGTTCCCTGACTTTCTATAACACATATTCCCATGTAATAATTTTTAAGTCTCATTAGAGATATCTAATGTTAGTTGTAGATGGCTGATGCTAACAGCATATCGATTGCTCTGCCTTTTTTCTTGTCAGGGCCTTCAAAGAAAGCTGTAATAAGAAATACAGACAAAATATAATTCTCTGCTCATAAATTACATAGATAAGGGTTTCATTAGAACTACCAACATTGAAATAGTCATAGCCTTTAATGAAATCAATAATTAAAGGTTAGCCAACTATTTTTCTTCTGATGTGATTATCTCTCCAGAAAAAATAATAATTTGGTGACTGGATATTGTAGATATAATCAGTCTTAAGATGACATGTAAACTGAATGATGATTCAGTTGAAATATCAATATCAAATACAGGCACACACAACTGTTAAAGAAAATATAAGAGATGAACTAATGCAGTGAGGTTTATTTAAAATGAATTGTATTTAATTTTATTTAAAAGATTTGTATGTTTTCTCTTCTTAGAGTACAACTCTGAGTGGTTCACAACAATAAAATAGTAAAACAGTTGATATGCAAATTCCATTAACTAAAGAGTCAGGATAGACCTTTTTTGGCATGTCAAAAGCTCTCAAAGTGATGGAAATAGTGTGTGGTGGGATTGGAATATTGATGGACAATTTGAATATCATAAGCATTTACAAGACATAATGTAACTCTGACCCACTATGATTTTGCAGAGCAATATGTAACAATCCTCTACAAAATCCTCACCTTCATTTTTTAACAACCAAAATGGTGACTTAAAAAATAAATGGAT
>NW_015421421.1:0-1415 GCF_001527695.2 Protobothrops mucrosquamatus | reverse complement strand
AAATGAATATAAAGGTCCATTGCAAGCTTAAGCTCTCTATAAGAACCTGAACTAATAATGGTCAAAGCAAAGTGGTAGATAAGAGTCAAAGGAATTCAAGGTAGGCAAGACTTAGATCTCTTGTGGGCATGAAAGGACTCAAGACTGATGACGTATTTGACTCCTCCCTCAGGCTCAGCCTGGTCATCTCCTACAACTAAAGTGAAATGGAAGTTTCCCAGGAAAGGTAGAGCATATGCCAGGAAGGGAGATAACACAAGAGGCAGCACAACCCAGAGCTGGATAAGGGACAGTGGAAAAGAGTAAAAATAGCCACTGCCTGGAATCTCCCAAGGGTATATCCATTAGGGTGGGAGTAGGGTAAGATTTAGTCTGGCAAGATTCTGTCTATTTGGTGTGGTCAAATAAAGAATTGAACTTTGGCTGGATTGCTCTGTGTTAATTTTAGACTGGGCCAGACACATAGTGATATGGGAATTAGCATCACATTCCACATGTTTACAACTTCACATGCCAAGTAGATAAACATGAGAGTCCCCAGAATAGAATTGGTCATCTTATTAAAAAAAATGCATCAGCCTGTTCAAACCATTCAGAAGGGTTTTATTGCAGGCATTGTGTGGGTGATGTGCAATTCATCAAAACAGCTTCTGGAAGCTTTGATAATAATAATAATAATAATAATAATAATAATAATAATAATAATAATAATAATAATAATAATAATAATAATAATAATAATAATAATAATAATAACAACAACAACAACAACAACAACAACAACAACAACAGTAACAGTAACAGTAACAGTAACAGTAATAGTAATAGTAATAATAGTGATGATGATGATGATGATGATGATGATGATGATGATGATGATGATGATGATGATGATGATGATGATGATGATGATGATGGAAGGGACCTTGGAGGTCATCTAGTCCAACCTCCTGCTCAGGAGGAAACCCTATACCATTTCAGACAAATGGCTGTCCAGTCTCTTCTTAAAAACTTCCAGTGTTGGAGCATTCACAACTTCTGGAGGCAGGTTGTTCCATGATTAATTGTTCTCACTGTCAGGAAATGTCTCCTTAGTTCTAGGTTGCTTCTCTCTTTGATCAGTTTCCATCCTTCAGGCACTTTGGAGAATAGCTTGACTCCCTCTTCTTTGTGGCAGCCCCTGAGATATTGAAACACTGCTATCATGTCACCCCTGGTCCTTCTCTTCATTAGACTAGACATACCCAATTCCAGCAACCGTTCCTTATATGTTTTAGCCTCCAGTCCCCTAATCATCTTTGTTGCTCTTCTCTGTACTCTTTCTAGAGTCTCAACATCTTTTTTACATCGTGGTGACCAAAACTGGATGCAGTATTCCAAGTGTGGCCTTACCAAGGCATTGTAAAGTGGTATTA
>NW_015421420.1:0-1415 GCF_001527695.2 Protobothrops mucrosquamatus | reverse complement strand
TGCTAAGACACAGGTTGTCTATGGAGATTCTCAGTCATCCAGGTCACGGTTGCCCCAAAGGTGCTTTTTCCACAAGGCAACTGGACCTCCTTGTTTTTCTTTGAAGACATATCGCTTCTCATCCAAGAAGCATCTTCAGCTCTGACTGGATGGTGGGGAATGGAAGGATTTATACTCCTTGCAGACAGCTGGTCATTTGTCTTCTTTTAGAGAGTCATTGAGGCCACTCGGAGTTTTGTCTGTGTCATCAGGGTCACCTGACCAGTGCAAATGTGTGTGGAGCCTTCTTGGCTGCAGGATGTTTTCTGCCCTGTGTCGCTTCATCGTTGAAGACAGACTCAGGCTGTTGGGGGGATGAATCTGTGTTGTCTGCATCTCAAACTGAAGCACAAATGGTTCCTGTAGTCTGCAATGTTTTCTGGAAATCCAGTTCATACTCCCACACCATTCAAAGGGTGTTCATCCCAAAGTGCATCGCTATAGGTCTGTGGAGATCCAGGTCGTGGTTGTCCCAAAGGTGCTTTTTCAGGAGGGAACTGGACTTTCTTGTTTTTCTTGACATTTCGCTTCTCATCCAAGAAGCTTCTTCGGCTCTGACTGGACGGTGGGGAATGGAAGGATTTATACTCCTTGCAGACAGCTGGTCATTTGCCTTCTTTTAGAGAGTCGTTGAGGCCATTTGTAGACGGATGGTAAGACACAGGTTGTTTGATTAAAACAAAAAACAAACCTCCCTACAAAGAACAAGAGTCGACTATTGTGTCCCTCTTCTGGGTTTGAAGGATGCTTGTATCGGCTTCACGCCTGCTCTTGCTTCCCTGTTTCCTCCAGGCACAAGCTCGCTGCCACCGCATCGGGCAGAGCAAGGCCGTGAAAGTTTACCGTCTCATCACTCGGAATTCCTACGAGCGGGAGATGTTTGACAAAGCCAGCCTCAAGCTGGGGCTGGACAAGGCTGTCCTGCAGTCCATGAGCGGGCGAGAAGGGAGCATCACTGGGGTAAGTAGTGCTTGAGGGGAAAGCTGCAGAGAATAAAGAAGATGACCTTGGTGGTGGAGATAAGCCAGATTCCTTCCCCAGAGCTCCAAGGCAAGACGCATGGCTGAAGTTCAAAGCAGTCTGACTTAATAATAATAATAATAAAGTTGGAAGGGACCTTGGAGGTCATCTGGTCCAACCCCCTGCTCAGGCAGGAAACCCTATAACATTTCAGACCAATGGCTGTCCAGTCTCTTCTTAAAAACTTCCAGTGTTGGAGCATTCACCGCTTCTGGAGGCAGGTTGTTCCACTGGTTAATTGTTCTCACTGTCAGGAAGTTTCTCCTTAGTTCTAGGTTGCTTCTCTCCTTGATTAGTTTCCATCCATTGCTTCTTGTCCTGCCTTCAGGCGCTTTGGAGAATAGCTTGACTCCCTC
>NW_015421419.1:0-1415 GCF_001527695.2 Protobothrops mucrosquamatus | reverse complement strand
AGGACAAGAAGCAACGGATGGAAACTAATCAAGGAGAGAAGCAACCTAGAACTAAGGAGAAACTTCCTGACAGTTAGAACAATTAACCAGTGGAACAACCTGCCTCCAGAAGCGGTGAATGCGCCAACACTGGAAGTTTTTAAGAAGAGACTGGACAGCCATTTGTCCGAAATGGTATAGGGTTTCCTGCCTGAGCAGGGGGTTGGATTAGATGAACTCCAAGGTCCCTTCCAACTTTATTATTATTGTTGTTGTTGTTGTTGTTGTTGTTGTTATTATTATTATTATTATTATTATTATTATTATTATTATTATTATTATTATTATTTCACTTTCAGTGATCTGGAAAGGTCTTTTCTGCAAGGTGCTACCACGGTGTGTGCTCTGGCAATGAAGTAAAGCAAAGTTCAGTCAACTAATTTGATTAAATAGGCATTCTATAGAGGTCAGTTCGCTAAAGTAATACAGGAAGTCCTCGACTTACGACTACAATTGAGGCCAAAATTTATGTCGTTAAATGAGATATTTGTTAAGTGAGTTTTGCCCCATTTTATGACTTTTCTTGCCACCCTTGTTAAGAGAATCACTGCATTTGTTAAATTAGTAACACGGTTGTTAAGAGAATCTGGCTTCCCCATTGACTTTGCTTGTCAGAAGGTCGCAGAAGGGGTCACGTGACACACACACACACACACACCGGGACGCTGCAACTGTCATAAATACAAACTGGTTGCCAAGCATCCGAATTTTGATAAATGTGATGCTGCAACAGTCTTGAGTGTGAAAAACGGTCATAAGCCACTTTTTTCAGGGATGTTGTAACTTTGAATGGTCACTAAGTTGAGGACTACCTGTAATTTAAGGAAACTTGGGGGGGGGGGGGAAGAGGAATTAAAACTAATTGCCTGAAAACATGTGCAGGAAATCAGAGCATTGCCAATGATCCTTTTTGCCGGAGACTTGCAAAGAGTTTTTATAATATTTCTTGGGTGATTTATGTCAAATGTTTTGTGTAACTTTTAGAACAAAAGTTTATTTCAATATTTGTGTCTTAGACAAGGAAACTGTATCATAAACAGGAATTTTCTAGTGACTCAGAGTTCCAGGAACCCCATTTATAATTAGATCATTTGTGCAAATAAGAACAAGTTAGAACCGTTACTCATCATGCTATGCATTTTTTGCCTCTGCAGATTAATTGCATTTTCAAAAAAAAGGGGCCCTTGCTTAATCTCTGGCAATACGGAGGATGGAACACATACACACACATCTCTGGTTTCTAATTATTTAGAAGTAAAATTCTTTTTCAGCTGGTATTCTTGAAATGCGTATAAAAAGTCGATTGAAATGACATTAACAATCATAGCGTGTGCAATATGATGTGAATAAGAAAGACTAGCCTAATCAAGGAAGTC
>NW_015421418.1:0-1415 GCF_001527695.2 Protobothrops mucrosquamatus | reverse complement strand
AGTCACCCACAGCCTGCCACCTCACTGACAGGGCCTCTGGCCACGTCACGAATTCCAGGAGGATCATCACTTGGGGATTAGGGCTAACAGAGGACTTAAAACAGGACAGTCCTTCCATCCTTGTTCAGCCAGGATTTCCTAATATGTGCCAGGATTGACTGTCAATCCATCCATCCATCCATCCATCCATCCATCCATCATCTCCAAGTGAAGATGATCTTGGAAATGGCACTGCTGTCTGCCCAGAGCTGCAGCCTGGGCCAAGGTCTCCAGCGGTGCCACCAGCTGGATCCAGGGAGGGAAGCCAAAACCCAACTGCTCCTTTCCATTCCCCGACACCCCTGCCCAGGGCTCCACTAGGTCTTCCCCTACCGGTCACCCCCAAAATGTTTTCCCATCTACGCTTTCTCCTCAGTTGCCTAACAAATATTGCCAAGAGTGGGTCAGCACCCAGACTGCTGCTGCTAACAGCCCTACCCCGATTCTCTCAATTGCCCCCAGGCCCTTGCATCCACACCCTCCCTTTCCAATGGCTTGTGTCTCCTCCTCAGTCGTTGCTCTCTGACCTCGCCCCCACCAAGGAGACTTCTCTCACTCCAGCAGCCCCCACTGCTGCCCCCTCTCGGCCAAGCGCCCCCCCAAGCTCTTTCCAAGTCTTTGGTGCTCCCTGGCTGCTCGTGAGCCCCCTGCATCAATAGGGCTCACTGGTGGAGTGCTGGAGGTCTCGGGCCAGCCCCATCAAGGCCCCTACACTCAGCCCCACATTCCATCACCCCAGGTGTCTCAGCCCAACAGCCTGAACTTTGCCCCTGGCCCCTGGGTTGGCAGTGCCCACTCAAATCCACGCCACGGGGACTGCGGAGTGGGTTCCAGCCCCCAGGGCCTCCCTCCCTGCTTCTTCTCCAGACTGGCTGGAGTGGGTGAGGAAAGACCCCTTTTCTGCTTAGCATCTTGGAGTGATTTGAGCCTTTCCTGCTGGAAGCAGGTACGAATCCAGGCCCCAAGCCATCACGGAGGGCAGATGGCTTGCAGAGACTGCTGTGTGGTTTTTTCCCTCCTGACTGGCAGGGCTCCTTTCCTTATCCTTGTTCCTGGGGGATGTGGCCCCTTATCTTGGGGGGGGGGGAGAGAGAGGGGCTGACTTGACAGGGCATCTGTGAGCAAAACTGATCACCGAGTTCAGACATGGCGGGGGTGGAGGGGGTTGCCCTCAGCCTGCGTTGGATGTGTGTGGGTCTCACCTGCTCAGCACGGAGAGTGCTTGGAGGGACCCTGGGCCTGTCAGCTGCAGAACCCCCCCCCCAAGGGCAAGTGAGGGGCTGCCACAGAGCCGGCAGAGGAAACCTCCCCTGCCTGTGGAGACAGGGCGGCTCTTTTCTTTGATCAGTGTGTCCTTTTCTGAGAGTGTGTTTGTC
>NW_015421417.1:0-1415 GCF_001527695.2 Protobothrops mucrosquamatus | reverse complement strand
CAAGCTTGTTGTTGTAGGGATGAAGGTGTGTTCGGTATGTTCACTGCCTTGATCTATTTAGGGAAACAATAAAGGTCAGTAATAAATCTCAGTAATAAAAATAATAAATAAATAAGTAAATCTGTCACCAGGCCAAGTGTGTTCGGGAAATAACCATATCTAGCCAAAGGAGTCCATTTAAGCTTAATTTCCCCAAATCTTTGAGCCCTGTCAGTTTCTAGCTTTGTGGTCTCAATGCCTATCTTGAACTGGGACATCTTGAAGCCCATTTTTTCCTAGATCACATTGCTGCCCCCTCCACCCAGCCAGCCGGTCCCAGCCCCTTTCCAGAGACATGTACCTTTGAGATGGTGGATTGGCAGTTTGGCCACAGGTATGAAGGCTGCTAACACGGCAGGTATCAAAACCGCTATGATCTGGGATTGAACCCCACTTTTCTAGTCTCGCCCCCTAATTCTGCCTTAACGGGAACTGTCTCTTCATTCTGACACGTCCAAACGAGGGAGATCCTCGGCGTGCCCACAGTGCCAGCCATCCAATCCAGTCACGGTTAGGGTTAGGGTTAGGGGTTAGGGTTAGAGTTAGAGTTAGAGTTAGAGTTAGAGTTAGAGTTAGGGTTATGGTTAGGGTTAGAGTTAGGATTAGGGTTAGGGGATTAGGGTTAGGGGGTTAGGGTTAGGGGGTTAGGGTTAGGGTTAGGGTTAGGAGGTTAGGGTTAGGGTTAAATTTAGGGTTAGGGGTTAGGGTTAGGGTTAGGGTTAGGGGTTAAGGTTAGGGTTAGCGGTTAGGGTTAGGGTTAGGGGTTAAGGTTAGGGTTAGCGGTTAGGGTTAGGGTTAAGGGTTAGGGTTAGGGTTAGGGTTAGGGGTTAAGGTTAGGGTTAGGGTTAGGGGGTTAGGGTTAAGGGTTGGGGTTGGGGTTAGGGTTAGGGGTTAGTCATTATGATAGGGTTAGGGTTATGGTTATGGTTATGGTTATGGTTAGGGTTAGGGTTAGGGTTAGGGTAAGGGGTTTAGGGTTAGGGTTAGGGTTAGGGGGTTAGGGGTTTTGGTTAGTGTTAGAGTTAGTGTTAGAGTTGGGTTAGGGTTAGGGTTAGGGGTTAGGGGGTAAGGGTTAAAGTTTGGGTTAGGGGTTAGGGGTTAGGGTTAGGGGGTTAGCTGTTAGCGGTTAGTGTTAGAGTTAGTGTTACGGTTAGTGTTAGGTTAAGGATATGGTTAGGGTTAGGGTTAGGGTTAGGGTTAGGGTTACGGCTAGGGTTAGGGCAATTAAGCATGAAAATTCATAATTTGAAACTGACAACAAATTCGAAAAGTATACAAATATTTAGGTTCCCCACTTGTTGGGAAATTTGTTTTCCTGATCTGACCTCTCCCTCAGGAGTTAATCCATGGCGTTTCTCACATTTGTTGGCAAATAC
>NW_015421416.1:0-1415 GCF_001527695.2 Protobothrops mucrosquamatus | reverse complement strand
AAGAAGGTCACAGTGTTTCTTCATTGACATCTGTGGCAAAAATTACAGTAAAACTGCAAAAAATACATATAGGGCTACATGTGCATAAAATTACCTTTTCCAGTCTCAGAAAAACTGATTTTTTAATTATGGCATTTTCCCAACAATTCTATTTTCTAAACTGTATGCTAGCAATAATATAGAATCAACACTGTGTCAATGCTGCAAATACTGTATATTCTTGCTTTGACAATGTGAAGAACTGTCTGGTATTTATATAGTTAAACCAGCAACTGGGAAAGAGGGAGGAGCATAAGGATATCCCGGGAGAAAAAAACCGGAAGTAAATCACATCTTCCAAGTTGATTGGAAGATGTGAACCATGACCCTACAATAAGGGAGTGGGAAATGCTTGGAATGTATATGTGTAATGGAAGAGAAGCAGACCTAAGCATTTCCACCATGCTGTACTGACGTCTCTGTAACCTTAATAAATGCTTTTAGCAGAAAATATGCCTGAAAGTCCTTTTAAGTGTTTCGTTAATCAGACACATGACACACTGCATATGGAAACATATAATGAGTCATGTGCTCCATAGAGTATATAATGATCACATATTTGAAGGGGCTGGATTCATGAAATAAATAAATAAATAAATAAATAAATAAATAAATAAAATAAAATAAAATAAAATAAAATAAAATAAAATAAAATAAAACTAGGCTGTTGAGTCTGTTGATGAACAAGGGAAGGAAAGAGGCAGACAATTTGCAAGGTCATAATCAGTGCTTTTTTTCTAAAAAAAAAAAAAAAAGGTGCTTGCCTACCCTACAAGGTTCCATCCAAAAAAGGTGCCGGAACTCCGTTCTGGGCGTTCTATGAGAAAAGAAAGCCCTGGTTATGACACCATACACAAAAGTCTCAATGACTACTATTGTGAAAAAAAACCCTCCAAGAAACTAAAAAAAGCTGTACGATATTTGATTTCATAGCTATATTTACTGGATGATGAATATGAGGACAAAAAGGAGAGTATCTCCTTCCTTCATTGAATTTCTGTTCACACAACTGGCATTAGCGCCTGAATTTTCCTTGGGGTGAATATGTGGAAGAAGGAAAAACTCTTCCCTTTTAGACAAAATAGAAAAGTTTTAAATTTTGTGTCAAATCACTCCTTTTTAATTTTTTTTAAAATTTATATTAAAATATTTTTCATTTTTTTTAAAAAACAACATCGCAGAAATATAACTGCCATAAAGAACAAGTAGAAAAAGAAATTGTAAAAGGGTAAACTAAAAATTGAAAATTAACAAAAGGAAGTAAAAAAAATCTAAAGAACCAACTTATATTCTGTGTAGCTGTTATAGACATAGTAATTACCATCTATCCTACTGCATGTCATGGTTCCATTCTTTTCATAGACAATCCATTGTAA
>NW_015421415.1:0-1415 GCF_001527695.2 Protobothrops mucrosquamatus | reverse complement strand
CTGGAGGATAGCTGTGAAGACAACAGAACAAGCATCAGTCAACTTATATAAATAAAGCTGGCTTTAAAATATTAACTTACAATAGTGGCAACTCACTGACACGTCCCAAGCAGGGAGCATTTTCATACTCAACCATTCCTTTTATAGTATACATTTTTCACAAGGATTAACATCTGAGAAATTGAACAGTTATTAGACCCTGGTTTAATTGTCTTTGAGGTTTATCTTAATTGAAAAACTTCAAAAGACTTATCAAAAACAATGGAATTATTTGGGGGCAAGCTCGTTCAGAACTGAAATGGCCTTACTAATATTTTTTAAAAACTTATTTACATCTTTGTTGTTCTGGCTATAGATACAGTTTAAGAAAACAGAAGTTCAATTATTTATTTTAGTCAGTGAAATAATGGGCTGGTTAATAATACACTAGATAGAGGGAGGCTGTGTTTCTAGCAAAATAAGCTTCTTGCACTTGTACCCATAAGCCTATCTGCTCAGAGTAGGCAAACTCTATTTCAGATTTGTTTGTTTATTTGCTATATTTATATGCTGCCATTTCTCCAGAAACTCAAGGTGGCATATACATTTCTTCCTTGATCTTTCCCCATAACAGGAATCCTGTGGGGTACGTTAAGAGTAAGAGGGAAAAACTAATCCAAGTCATCCCATGAGACTCTATGGCTGAGAATAGATTTGAATTTTGGCTTCGACAATTTTAGTCCAGGGCATTAATCACTGCACCGTACCAGCTCCCAAAATAAGATAGTAATCTTATATTTAATAATGTGTCTTTTGATCATTCCCTTCTACTACATAGGTTTCAGAAAGCTAGCAAAGAAATGAACTTTGGTACAGTTAATTTCAAGACAGTCTCTTCCTAGTTAAATGTGCCCTTAGATAAATGATGTAATACAGATTCAGTTCCATATAAGTAATTATGGTAACAGCTTTTACTAGACCGGTTAAGGAGAAAAAGAGAAGTACATTTGAAATTTGGAATAAAAAGAGTTTGAACGTTCCTTCCCTGCCATGAATGCCCCTTGCCGTTGTCAGAATATATTTCTGGTGAGGTAGCAAAAATAAAGAAGATTTGGGGGATTTAAAGAAGAAAGGGCAAGATAGGATACTTAACAATGAGTCCACCCTTTCCTCTAGTTCTAGGGCGCTTATGGTCACGGGAAGCCCATTCTGCCATTGTTGGAACCCAAAAAGTGTGTTTGAACAGTTCTGTCGTTCTTGCTGTTGCCTCTCCAGTCAAAGAGATGCTACCTTTGTCATTTCTGTCTCAGGCCAATTTAACTACCATGCTCAAATGTATAGTGCCAAGAAGAAGCCAGCTTTTTTTTTTTTATTGAAAATTTTGTGTACTTTTTATTTATTTATTTATTTTATTTTTTATTGAAAATTTTATAAAA
>NW_015421414.1:0-1415 GCF_001527695.2 Protobothrops mucrosquamatus | reverse complement strand
CGCTCCCACAGAGCGGGCCTCCTCAGGGTGCCGTCGGCCAAGCAGTGTCGGCTGGCGACCCCCAGGGGGAGGGCCTTCTCTGTGGGTGCCCCCACCCTCTGGAACGAACTACCCCCCGAGATCCGGACGATTCCGGATCTCCTATCTTTTCGCCGCGCCCTCAAGACATGGCTTTTTCAGCAAGCGGGTCTGGCCTAGGTAGAATTTTAAATAGGGACAATTTTATTAGAATTTTAATGGTAACACAGCGGTAAATATTTGTTTTTAATTGGTTTTTATTGGGGATAGTGTTTGTATCGTTTTTAATATGCTGTAAGCCGCCCTGAGTCCTGTTGGGAGAAGGGCGGCATATAAGTTTAATAAAATAAATAAATAAATAAATTATATAAAAAAAGAAAATAAAAACTTTCACACTAAGGTAGTTTGGTAATAGAACCAGTTCTGCAGGAAGATAATGGGCATCCCTGAACTATATGTATTCAATTGGAAGGTAGACAACCATTATCTAGGGATGCTTTAATTTGAATTCCTGACCTCAACTGGAAGTTGCACCTGATGGTCTCAAGGGTCCTTTCCAACACTGTAATTCTATAGACCTGTTATTCTATGTCTCTTGGAGTTTTTTTATCCTTCTGATACTATGACTTAGGCAGAGGTTGCTATGGCAGAAAAAGGATGACAGAAGGAACTGATAGGAGGAGCTGTAGGAGGAGACTAGCACAGCAGGTATATTCCATAGTACTTAGTTCTGTGTAGAGCAATTGGCTGTGATTCGCTGATACGAGGGGACTGAGTACTGAGTAACTGACTGTAATTGAGATAAAAACTAAACCTGGGCCTAGTTTGGGTCTAGCAAACCAAATATACCTTAGTTGGGCTATGCAAACGTTTAAAAAGGATACTGATTCGTTAGAGCTTTAAGTTAAACATCCCTTAGAAAGTGACATGGAAAAGTAACCCTCCATTTTTGCTCAGCAAAGAAGCCACACCATTCGGACTGATAGCAAGGATTTCTGTACATTCTGTACATGGCATTAGCAAAAGAGCTGCTCAAAACAAAGAGAGCTCACCTCAATGCTTTGTTAAAGAGAAACAACTCTCCTCCCTAAGCTGCCACCAATCTGCCCAGATCTAACATCTGGAGCCATTAATAATGAAACCTGAGCAATAAATTATTATCATCCTGAACCAAATTGACAGTATTTTCAGCACTTTTCTGCTTAAACCTACATGAAAAGTTAGTCTTGACGTGTGTGCTATACCCTGACTTTTCAGTTATGTTTTTAAACCCTGAGGCCACTTATAATTAAAATAGACACGAGGCAGGTTAGAATGAACATATATTGGTGAGGGGACTTTTCAACTACTTACCTGTCCAAGCGTATTTCCTGTGTGCCAAAGAGCATTTCTCAAAT
>NW_015421413.1:0-1415 GCF_001527695.2 Protobothrops mucrosquamatus | reverse complement strand
GGTTATTCCAGCTTGCGGGACTGGCCTAGGGGAAACTTTTAGAGGGGGTTTTAATTATATTTTAATTTGACCAAATTCAAATATTTCCCTTTTAACTAATTTTAAATTTGTAGTGTTATTTTTGTATTTTTACCTGATTGTCAGCCGCCCTGAGTCCGCAAGGAGAAGGGCGGGATATAAATTTAAATAAATAAATAAAATAAAAATAAATAAAATAAATAAATTTTAAAAATAGTAACAGTTAAAGTCACTAGAATTAAAAGGGGGGAAACAAATATTAAGTGTGTTAAACACACTATAGATGACTCTTAACTATTTACAAATACCTTGATTATTACATACGCTGTATCTGCAGCAATGAGAAGCAAAGCAAAATTTTGGACTGATATTGAATTGTCACTCTGCATACATACTCTATCAGTATGTAGTTTTTGAAATTAGGAAGAAGATAAGCATTTAATTTCTGTATATTCCTAAATTCAAATATTGCAATAATCTTCAGAGCGTTGTCAAGCATACACATTTCACATAACTATTCTAAGAATTGACAAATAAGTTTCAGTTTTTCCAACTTCAGTTTGCCAGGTTTGGCATCATATTTTACTTTTTAAAAGCTCTTGTGAAATTTAAATTAATCAGAATAGAGCTGGAAGGGACCTTGGAGGTCTTCTAGTCCAACCTCCTGCTCAAGCAGGAGATCTATACAATTTGAGACAAATGACTGTGCAGTCTCTTAAAAATCTCCAGTAATGAAACACCCACAACTTCTGGCAAGCCATTCCACTGCTTAATTGTCCTCACTGTCAGGAAGTTTTTCCTTTATTTCAGGTTGCTTTTCTCCTTGATTAGTTTCCATCCATTGTTTCTTGTCCTGCCCTCTGGTGCTTTGGAAAATAAGTTGACCATGTTGAATTTTGCCGTGCACATTTTCTTCTATAATGCATTTTTATACTAAGGTAGACATGTCAAACTCGCGACGTCACGTGACGTCACGCAATGTATCGGAGCTTTTTCGCCATTGCCAGCAATGGGGTGGGCGCGGCTCCGGTATGATGAAACCGGCCCGTGGGCCGGCAGTTTGACACCCCTGTACTAAGATGTCAATTTTATGTGCATTTCTAAGTGGAGATTTTATTTCAAATATCAGAAAATGATCAATATGATAATGCAGACATTAGAAATTACATAAATTCATTTTAAAATATAAACCATATGATTTTTTTTCTCCATCCCAGATTGTATCATACAGGGAGCAGCCTAATAATCTAAGTTGGGGATGGACTGTCTGAGGCCTGGGACAACATTAAAACCTTGTATGTTTTTTTTATATATATAGATTCAGAAGTCCCATCCAATTACAATGCCTGAAGATCAGTCATTTTGAGGGAGGAAATAAACATGTAAACCATTTTAAT
>NW_015421412.1:0-1415 GCF_001527695.2 Protobothrops mucrosquamatus | reverse complement strand
TCAGCAAGCGGGACTGACCTAGGGTGAATTTTAAATAGGGACAATTTTAAAGATTTTAATAAGACACAGCTATAAATATTTGGTTTTTAATTGGCTTTTATAGGGGAAATGTTTTATATTGTTTTAACATGCTGTGAGCCGCCCTGAGTCCCATGGGGAGAAGGGCGGCATATAAGTTAATGGTAAATAAATAAATAAAATAAATAAATAAATAAAATGCTTCTCTCTTTGTTCAGTTTCCATCCATTGCTTCTTGTTTTGCCTTCTGGTGCTTTGGAAAATAGGTTGATACCCCCCTCTTCTTTGTGGCAGCCCCTCAGATATTAAAACTCGACCATCATGTCACACCTAGTTCTTCTTTTCACTAGACTAGACATACCCAATTCCTGGAAACCTTCATATGTTTTAGCCTTCAGCATCCACCCCCCAAATCATCTTTGTTGCTCTTCACTGCATTCTTTCCAGAATCTCAACATCTTTTTTATATTGTGGTGACCAAAATTGGATGCGGCATGTGGTCTTACCGAAGGCATAAAATGGTGGTATCATAATTTAGCATATATAATATAGCATGGCATCCAGGCCTCTCAATTCCTGGCAAATAGATGAGGAAGAAATGGAGGTAGTGACAGATTTTATTTTCCTGGGCTCCAAGATCACCGCAGATGGGGACTGCAGCCAAGAAATTAAAAGACGCTTGTGCCTGGGGAGGAAAGCTATGGCAAATCTAGACAGCATACTAAAAATCAGAGACATCACCCTGCCAACAAAAGTGTGTATAGTCAAGGCCATGGTTTTCCCAATTATGGCTGTGAAAGTTGGACCATAAGAAAGGCTGAGCGCCAAAGAATTGAGGCCTTTGAACTATGGTGCTGGAGAAGACTCCTGCGAGTCCCCTGGACTGCAAGGCGATCAAACCGGTCAGTCCTAGAGGGGATCAACCCTGACTGCTCTTTAGAAGGCCAGATCCTGAAGTTGAAACTCAAGTATTTTGGCCACCTAATGAGAAGGAAGGACTCACTGGAGAAGAGCCTAATGCTGGGAAAGATGGAGGGCAATAGAAGAAGGGGACGACAGAGAATGAGGTGGCTGGATGGAGTCACCGAAGCAGCAGGCATGAGCTTAAATCGACTCCAGAAGATGGTAGAGGACAGGAAGGCCTGGAGGAACATTGTCCATGGGGTCGCAATGGGTCGGACACGACTTTGCAATTAACAACAACAACAACAAATATAGCATAAGCTGTTTTGGTGATTTGGCAGTGCTAGGCATAGATGACCCATACCTTTGAGGTCTACAAAATACAGCTGACAAGAGAATAATCTCACTAGTATTTGGTCATCTATACTAGCTCCCATCTCTTAGACCAGCTAAAATGGTAGTTGTTATTTATAAAGTATACAGAATGACTAGCA
>NW_015421411.1:0-1415 GCF_001527695.2 Protobothrops mucrosquamatus | reverse complement strand
TTCTTGTGAGTAATCCTTCACATAGGCTGAAATCTTAGCCATTTCTGCTAAATTTGAAACTTTAAATGCCCAATCCTCTATAGTAGGCAAACGATCCGTTTTCCAACATTGAGCTATTAATAACCTCGCAGCAGTTATCAAATTCAGCATCAATTCCATTTCTTTTTTATCCAAATTTTCCATAATACCCAGCAAAAATGGAGCGGAGTCTTGTCTGAAGACATAAGAGGGGTGTTTTTTTTTGTGAAGTTCAGCTTTGTCAAGACCACAGGTCCTCCAGACTCCATCCAGGCCTCTTTGGGAGCTGAGGTTGAATTCTTTGCAAGCACATTGAGTCCTCTGCTCCCTAATTCAGGCCTTCCTTAAGCCGGTCAACAGCTCTAGTTGTGTTTTTTTTTGGGCAGGCCTACTTGTGGGACAACAACAAGGACCTGGTGGAGTGGCTGGAGAAACAGCTGGTGGAGGAAGAAGGGGTCCGCTCAGTGGTTGACGAGAACATCAAATACATTTCCAGGGACTACATACTCAAACAGATACGAAGGTAAGAAAGCAACGCTCAGGTGCTTCCTCTTCCATTATATTTATGACGGCCGCAGCATCCCCCGGGATCGTGCAATCCCCTTTGGCGACCTTACGACAAGCAAAGTCGATGGAGGAGGCCAGATTCTCACTTAGCAACCGTGGCAAGAAAAGTCATAAAAGTGGGGCGAAAGTCACTTAACTGTCTCCCTTAGCAACGCAAACTTTGGGCTCAGTTGGGGTCCTAAGTGGAGGACTACCTGTATTTTGGACTTGCTGGCCACAAGAAACCTGCAGAGTTGATGAATTTTGAATAATAAATATGAAAGAGAACTGGTATGGTTTCTCTTGTGTATCTCTACTTCCAGCATACACCTTCGGAAACTTTTGAACCTAATCGCTGGGGCCTCCTCCTTGCTTTGCTACGAACTGTGCTAGACCTACAGGAAGTCCTCAAGTTACAGCCATTCATTGAGTGATCGTTCTCAGTTACAATGGCATTGAAAACAGTGACATAGAACTGGTCCCCACATTCATGACTGTTGCAATAGCCCCACGGTCATGTGATCAAAAGGCAGGCACTTGGAAACTGGCATGTCTTTGTGACAGTTGTTGCATCCCACGGGAATCACCATTTGCAACTTTCCTTCCCAGCTGGCTTCTGGCAGTCAAAGTCAATTGGACAAGCCAGAGTCATTTAACCACCATGTGATTCTCTTAACTGCAGTGATTTGCTTAACCATCATGGCCAAAAGGTTGTAAAATTGGGTGCGGCTCATTTAGCAACCGCCTTGCTTAGCAATGGAAAGTCTGGTCCCGATTGTCGTTGTAAGTCGAGGACCACCTGTACAGAGCCAGGCTCCCCAAACGGAACGGTCTACCCCTTCTGAGGTCAT
>NW_015421410.1:0-1415 GCF_001527695.2 Protobothrops mucrosquamatus | reverse complement strand
GGTACGCTCCCACAGAGCGGGCCTCCTCAGGGTGCCATCGGCCAAGCAATGTAGGCTGGCGACCCCCAGGGGGAGGGCCTTCTCTGTGGGTGCCCCCACCCTCTGGAATGAACTACCCCCCGAGATCCGGATGATTCCGGATCTCCTTACTTTCCGCCGCGCCCTCAAGACATGGTTTTTCCAGCAAGCGGGCCTGACCCAGGGAGGATTTTAGGTAGGGATAATTTTAAAAGTATTTTAATCGGAAACACAGCTGGTAATATTTGGTTTTAATTCGGCTTTTATCGGGGTTTATTTATTTTTTTTTTTGTATTTTTGTATTTTTGTATTTTGTATTTTTTGTATTTTGTGTATATTATTTGTTTTTAATATGCTGTGAACCGCCCTGAGTCCTATGGGAGAAGGGCGGTATACAAATTAAAATAATAATAATAATAATAATAATAATAATAATAATGAAAGCCAGCTCGTGTTCTATCCCAGCCTATTGCCGTCCTTGTTAGAGGCACAAGGACCAAACCCCTGCTGATCCAATAGGCTGGAGACTTTAAAACAAAACAAAATTTCTTTTATTTGGGTGACAAACCTGTCAATAAGTCCAAAACACAAACAGCACAACTCAAGTCCAAAGGAAGGAAATAGTCCACAGGAACACGTTGCAAACAAGACGAACAGACCAGGATTCCAAGAAACACTTTGCAAACGGTTGCCTTCAGCAACCAGCAACGCCCACACCTCCCCTTTTTATACAGCAGTCCCAGGGCGTTGCGTCTCATTGCCTTCTCCTTTTACTTTGGAGTTGTCACATTGACTGCTGTTGTTTTTCTCTCGCTAATTGACGACGTCTGCGAGCATCAATTAGCACATCCAGGTGTGAGCCTTCCGAATCCGACTCATGCTCCTCACACAGCTGAGCTTCATCAGAAACACAACTGGAGGGGCCAGGCTCTTCATCAAGCCGTGAGTCCTGTAATTCATCAGAGCCTCCCTCTGACCCTGATGGCCCCTCAAAGGCCTCCTCCACCTCCTCCTCAGATTCCTCAGACTCAGCTGTTGGGAACACAGGCTGGCACAGAATCACAACAGCTCGGGGGCTTTGGGCCAATAACTTTTTCTCAGTCCAGTCCATCTCACAGTGTTGTTATTGTGGGGGAAATAGAAAAATAGGAGGAGGAAGGAGTGTTAGGTATGTTCACCATCTTGAGTTATTTATAACAATGGCAAAGGCAGGATAAAAATAAATAAAATAAATCCTGTGAAAACATTTGATATATGTACACCTTCTTGCCGTGTATTGGAAGGATTACCTGGGCAAATGTGCCATGTTCCTTTCATTCTTTGGCATCAACATGTTTATTGATCCAATTTTCAATGTCTCCTTTCTCTCTTCCCATTTGAGAACAGGACAGCAGAGG
>NW_015421409.1:0-1415 GCF_001527695.2 Protobothrops mucrosquamatus | reverse complement strand
TTTTCTGCTGTTGGAGTGAAAGACCAATACTAACAATCAGCTCTGGAATGAACATTTATTTTTGATGAAGCATTGTTCCAGACCACTGGGTGATTTCAGCTGCAGTCCCTGGACAGGTTGTACCTGGACATAGGGCCCTAATTTATTATTCATTTTCTGATGAATATGAACCAGTTCCCTTGTCTTGATATTGCCTTATAAAATTACACTTGCCTGTCTCCTCCTGACTCTATGATACACCTCTGTGAACCTTCATTTTCTTTAGCTTCCTTTTCTGACTTAAACACCCTGCAATTTCTGCCATGTGTTTTTCTTTGCCTTCTCTTCCCTTGTTCCATTGTGTGGTAAGTTCCTCGTTCCTACCTTTGGCTTTCTTCTTCTTTGCAGTTTTATTTATTTATTCCTCTTGGGCAGTGGTGGGATTCAGCTGGTTCACACTAGTTCAGCAGAACCGGTAACTAATTTTTTGTTGACATCGGTGAACCGGCTGAAGCCCTAATCTTTTTTCGCAAGGTCCAGAATGGCCCACCGGAAGTACATGGATGTCACTTCCGGAAGTACACATTCTGAGCCTCGGAGGCCTGGGGGAGGCCTCCCAAGCCCAGAATGGCCCACCGGAAGAGCATGGACACCACTTCCGGAAGTCTATTCTGGGCCTCGGAGGCCCAGGTCCAGAACGGACTTCTGGAAGTGGCCTCCACACAGAGAACCGATTGTTCAGGTATTTGAATCCCATCACTGCTCTTGGGATATTTTGATTTAATATAGGGCCCTATAAGAGTTTTGTTTTCCTCTGTGGCTTGTGGTTGCCATTCAAGAGACCTGAAGGTTATGGTACATGGGTTCTGTGCCACTTTTAACACATTTCTTTCCACTGCCCTACAGCCTCCACTTGTCTGCTAAGCCTAATTTTATTCAGGTCTTGCAGAACATATGCAGGGTGGGCTCTATTTTATCAATGTAAATGTCTGTCTTTGATTCTGTATCTTTTCTTTATTAATTAACTTTATTAACCTGCATTTTTATAAGATATGAGTGCTTTCCTCTGAAATGCTGGCAGTTATGTAGATCAAATGAGAGGATTTCTATTATCCTCTTTAATCAATAGGTGGTGGTGCTAATCAGAAATAAAATTCTTTTGTTTGCCTGTGTGTATGTCTATGTGTTTTTTCAATATTAATCACAGTACAGTGATCTTACGCATTGCCCCAACATGATAATAATAATAATAATAATAATAATAATAATAATAATAATAATAATAATAATAATAATAATAATAATAATAATAATAATAATAATAAAGTTGGAAGGGACCTTGGAGGTCATCGAGTCCAACTCCCTGCTCAGGCAGGAACCCTACACCATTTCAGACAAATGGCTGTCCAGTCTCTTCTTAAAAACTTCCAGTGTTG
>NW_015421408.1:0-1415 GCF_001527695.2 Protobothrops mucrosquamatus | reverse complement strand
CAGATTTTCTCTTTGTCTTCTTGATTGCTCTGGCTTCAACTTTCTGATGGTTTTACATCTGCATTTGTATGGGGCTAGGTCTTGCTTGAGGCAGAGAGATTTGGAGCCAAAGTTGGTTTCTGCTTTTTAAAATACTTTTGAGGAAATATATATTTCTGCCCTTTTAATATTTCCTTCTCTGGGGCTCTGACTTCCCACACTTAGTAGTTCCTTCTGGTGTATGGACTCCTCGCTGGGTGTCCTGCAGTTGCTTTCTGATCTTTGGTCCTTGAACTCTCAGCTAGCAAGATCGCTTTTTAGTTCCTGACTGTTCTGTACATGACTCCGTTAGGCATCTCTTGGGCCATCTTTGGCATTAGGTGCTGGGAGGCGTTTATATTTGCAAAGACCAGAATTGTGCAGGCAGCAGTATTCAGAACGTTAACAGAATAAAAAAAATGCAGAATAACAGAGTTGGAAGGGAGCTGGGAGGTCTTCTAGTCCAACCCCCCGCTCAAGCAGGAGACCCTATACCATTTCAGACAAGTGAATGTCCAGTCTCTTCTTCAAAGCCTCCAGTGATGGGGCAGCCACAATTTCTGGAGGCAAGCTGTTCCAGACAATTACAATTATTACCACTTTACAATGCCTTGGTAAGGCCACACTTGGAATCCTGCATCCAGTTTTTAGTCACCACGATGTAAAAAAGATGTTGAGACTCTGGAAAGAGTGCAGAGAAGAGCAACAGAGATGATCAGGGGACTGGAGGCTAAAACATATGAAGATCAGTTGCTGGAATTGGGTCTGTCTAGTTTAATGAAGAGAAGGATGAGGGGGGACATGATAGCAGTCTTCCAATATCTCAGGGGCTGCCCCAAAGAAGAGGGAGTCAAGCTATTCTCCAAAGTGCCTGAAGGCAGGACAAGAAGCAAAGGATGGAAACTTAATCAAGGAGAGAAGCAACCTAGAAGTAAGGAGAAATTTCCTGACACTGAGAACAATTAACCAGTGGAACAACTTGCCTCCAGAAATTGTGGGTGCTCCATCACTGGAAGTTTTAAAGAAGAAATTAGACAACCATTTGTCTGAAATGGTATAGGGTTTCCTGCCTGAGCAGGGGGTTGGACTAGAAGACTTCCAAGATTCCTTCCAACTTTATTATTATTATTATTATTATTATTATTATTATTATTATTATTATTATTATTATTATTATTATTATTATTATTATTATTATTGGAATTTAGGAGTCTGCTAAAGAATAAAAGACCCTCTTCCCCTTTTTCCTTTTAGCCTAAAGAATGATGAAGAGAGAGAATGCCTACCCACGGGAAAGGTTAGTTCAATTAGAAGCCTGCCGCCCCCGTAGGAAACAAATGCTTCTTTCAAGGCCATTAAATTATTCAGGATTAATTAGGGGAGAGTGAAGATTACTT
>NW_015421407.1:0-1415 GCF_001527695.2 Protobothrops mucrosquamatus | reverse complement strand
GACAACTGGTCTTCCAGCGTCAGCCGCGAATCCAGGAGGACACCCAAGTTGCGTACCCTCTCCGAGGGGGCCAGAGTTTCGCCCCCTATAGTCAGCGATGGAATCAGCTGACTATGCCGAGGCGCCGGTAACCACAGCCACTCGGTCTTGGACGGGTTGAGCCTGAGTCTGTTCCTCCCCATCCAGACCCTCACGGCCTTAGTTAGGATTAGATATATGATCACCTGAACTGCAAGGTGGGCAGGAAAATAAATTTGATAAATAAAAAATATAATTAGCAGGGGCTTCAGAATGATAAATTATGGAATTACAGGAGTTCGTCAAGACCTTTAAGATAATCTTGTCCAATCCATGACTACCACATCCCCAATGGATGTCCTTCCAACTTCTGTTAAAATACCTCCTGTGAAAGAGATTTGGTCCACTCTTGTTGAAATGCTGTTATCATTAATTTTCCCTGTACCTAACCAAAACATATTTCCTATTAAAAGTTAATTGCTTATTGTCCTATCTTCTGGAACAATTCTACACAACTGGTCTTGTCTGCAAATTGGATATTCATATTTTCTAATTTCACCTAATTCATTCATAAATAAGATGACAGGACACATCCTAGAAGACCTGAAGCATTTGATTCAACATTTATCTCAATATGCAGCTATTGATTTTTGCTGAATACTATTCAACCATATGATAGCACAGGCCAACTCACTGTTTATCATCATTTCTATTAGGATATAAAGGGAAACTCTGTTGGATGCTTTATAGGTACGAATTGTTTACTACCTCCCTGTGGCTCAATTTTGAACTTTTGTAGTTCATACTGCAAAATAATTTTTACTTGCACTTTGGCCCATCTAGAGATTTTAGTCTGTCACATCCTAAATATGCATGTTGCAGAGCAACCTTAAACAATTTGATGTAGTTCATAATTGTATTTCAAACTTTTCTCTTAGAAAAAGCAAGCTGGCTTATTACCCCACAATAATAATTCACATTAAGCAAGATTTATTGAATAATTTAACCACAAAGATTGTTGCATCAAATATATCTTCAACAAAGCTTAAAAATGTTAGGTTTCAATCCAAAGTATACAATAATACAAAAGGAGACTTCTATTGACATCAGAGAATGAATAAGCTCGTAACTATTGCTGGGATGTCTTTGAAATTAATAGCCCCAGCTTAAACATTTTCCTATTAAACATCCTGAAAACAAATGAATAGAACCATGGAACTGTTCTTTTTTTCAGATTAGCACTTGTAAGTATTTCAAATATGTAACAAAAATATACAGCATTACATGAAGCTTACCATCATTATACTTCCTAAAATCCTTCCAGTGATTTTAGTTAAGGTTTCAAGTTAACTCGCTGGCGTGTAATTATGAAATTATTGTTCTGATCCTCTGCTTAC
>NW_015421406.1:0-1415 GCF_001527695.2 Protobothrops mucrosquamatus | reverse complement strand
TGGCTCTTTTATGACTTGTGGACTTCAACTCCCAGAATTCCTGAGCCGGCATGACTCAGCTTGGAAACCTCTCCCTTTCCCCTCAGCGTGGCTGGCTGAGGAATTCTGGGAGTTGAAGTCCACGGATCATAAAAGAGCCAAGGTTGCCTACCTCTGGCCTAGGCTGCTTTATGACTCGTGGACTTCAACTCCCAGAATTCCTGAGCCGGCATGACTCAGCTTGGAAACCTCTCCCTTTCCCCTCAGCGTGGCTGGCTCAGGAATTGTGGGAGTTGAAGTCCACGAGTCATAAAAGAGCCAAGGTTGCCTACCCCTGGACTAGGTATATCTATCGTCTGTCTGTCCGTCCGTCCGTCCGTCTGTCCGTCCGTCCGTCCGTCCGTCCGTCCGTCCATCCATCCATCCATCCATCCATCTATCTATCTATCTATCTATCTATCATCTAGGCAACCTTGGCTCTTTTATGACTCCCAGAATTCCTGAGTCAGCCATGGCTCAGCTTGGAAACCTCTCCCTTTCCCCTCAGCACGGCTGACTCAGGAATTCTGGGAGTTAAAGTCCCCAAATCATCAAAGAGCCAAGGTTGCCTATCCCTGGCCTATATCTTAAAAACCTATTCATACAGGAATGGCAAAATACTTCGGGGGAAAAATGCATTATTTCAAAGCAGCAGAAAGAAAACCGGCTTCTTGCCGACACAGAAGTAGGATTCGGATTGCTGAAAGGCCTACCATTCCTTCCATTCCATGGGGCAAAAGAAGCACAATTCCGTTGTGACGGACCCACTTGGCTTGCCCAGAACTGATAAACTGGTCAATGATGCACTGGGCCGTGTTGTGAAAATCGCCAAACTGAGCTTCCCAGCACACAAGCGCGTTGGGGCTGGACATCGCAAAACCAAGTTCGAAACCTAAGCGAGAAAGGAAACGATGCTGTTAAACCCAATAGTTGCCATAATGGAAAATACAGGGAGTCCTTGTTTAGTGACTGGCAAATCAGGCATTAAGCGAAGCATCGTAAAACTGTGCTTCGGATTGGACTTCAGCTTTCCTTTGCTCCGTTTACAACCTGCAAAAGTTGTAAATGCGGAGACAGGTCATCATGCTACTTTGTCATCCTTTTTGTAACTGCCAACAGTCAGTTAACAAGGATTGCCTGTATCTATAGTTCAGGATTGAATTGTTGAACTCTTGATATGTAGCCAGACGTGTGCTAAACATCTGGAGGATGGGAAACCAGATTAGGAAACATCAAGAACCCAGCTAAACGCAATAAGATAAGGCAGCCTTTATTGTCACTTGCCTTAATACACAATGGCATACATTAAAATGAAATTCCAATGCCCCACTCTTGAAGGAAGGAACGCCACCCACTGAACAATGCCACCATCCCAAGAATAACAATAATAACATAAT
>NW_015421405.1:0-1415 GCF_001527695.2 Protobothrops mucrosquamatus | reverse complement strand
GGGACTGACCTAGGGTGAATTTTAAATAGGGATAATTTTTAATGATTTTAAATAGTCACAGCCACTAATATTTGGGTTTTAATTGGTTTTTAGAAGGGGTAATTCTGTATATTGTTTTAACATGCTGTGAGCCGCCCTGAGTCCCATGGGGAGAAGGGCGGCATATAAATTTTGTAAAATAAATAAAATAAAATAAATACAGAGATGTCTGCAGGTAACAGCACGGTACAAGCTCTGTTCCTTTTCTCATTGCACAGGAAGTCACAGTACATATACAAAAGGATCAGAGCTTGTGGTGTAATGAGTAGTTTTTCTTTCATCATTTGTTCCCCATTGACCCATTTTATGCCTCTACAAAAACATTAATTAAACCTCCGACATAGTCAGAGGTCCGGTGGCTCTGCATAAGACCAGCCTAACCTGAGTGGCCTACAATTGAAAAGCTGTAATCAAATGGCCAAAATGGCGGCTAAAATCTTAGCATCTACATTCATCACGGAAGCGGGTATTTTAAGTTAGAACATTTAGTGAAGTCCTTGCCTACTTTAGGAATACCTGTGAGGTTTATCTTATTAAACTAAAATTAAAGCAAAAAAGATGTTGAGAGCCTAGAGCACGGGTTGACAACCCGCGGCTCTGTAGCCGTTGTCTCATCCTCCGCCATTTGCAGTCCCAAAAAAAGAAAAAAAAAGTGGAAGTTCAATCAATCAATTCCAACTTCTCACGAAAAAAAAAAGATCTCGCGAAGTTGGAATTGATTGATTGAACTTCTTTTGTGGGACTGCCTACAAACCTCTTTTGTTTGTGGGACTGCCCACAAACTTATTTTATTCTTGGGACTGCACGTGGCATCGGCGGAGGAAGAGACGAGGATTGCTGGAAAGTGCGTGGGTCAGATATGGCATTGCTGGGGGGTTCTGCCAAGCATCGTATGGAGCTGGCTGGGGAAAGGGGCTGGGTGGGGAGAGCTGCCAATGCCACTGCCATGATCCCCCCTCCCCAGCCACCATGCCACCATCGCCAATATTCTCACCTGGCCTCATGCTCTTCTTCTCGTCTTCCGCACTCCCCCGCTGGAGCACAGCTGAGAGCCGGAATGGTTTTCTGCAGCCGACGGTGCTAAGCAGCTTCGAGGCTGGAGAGGAAGGTGTAAAGCAGCTTCGGCTGAAGCTCTTCCAGCTGCGGAGCTTCGGGCGGTTCCTGAGGAAACGCTCTTCTCCTCACTCAAAGCTGCTTTCTGCTGGCCTCCGCTTTCTTCAACTTGGACGGAGCAGAGCCACCCAAGCCACTAGCAGCCGATTTGAGTGAGGAGGAGAAGAGCGTTGATGCACCTTGGTTTTTTTAACTGCTATATTGCAGTTCTACTATTATGATCACTTTTGCCTTGCAGCCCCAACCTAAGAGCATTAAGCAGG
>NW_015421404.1:0-1415 GCF_001527695.2 Protobothrops mucrosquamatus | reverse complement strand
TATATATATATATATATATATATATATATATATATATATATATATATATATATATATATATATATATATATACATCAAGTGTTTAACAAAGAAATAAGTAAGCTTTCATGATTTTTAATCAAATAATCTATTGCTAAAATTTTTCACTGTGTGTCTGAATTATAAGTTATGTCATCAAAGGAAACAGTTTATTGAATGTAATTTAAATATTGAATAAAATATACAACTAGTATTTTAAACAAATAAAGTAATATAATATATTTATGTTGAATTCTTATACGACAATTAAAAAGTTAAAACAAAACACAAAAATACAGAAAATTATAATACCACAAAATACAGAAAACTGCAGTACTAAATATTTTATGAATGTTGCAATAAAATGAATAATATAAACATACATTTGTTAGTGTATAGTTTAAACTTTATTAAACTGTTTTAAATGTTTTAAAGGAGATTAGTATAAATTTAAAATTTCATTGTCTGCTAGCGTTTCCGAATATTTTTGTACTGAATTTATTAAAAAATTATGCAATACTAATAGTAATTAACAAATTTTCAAAAAGTAACAAATAAATGAAATAACATTCTAAAGCATTACACATTGAAATTGTTTTTTTTATTTATAGCAAAAATTTGACAATTATTACTTAATCGATTCAAATGCAAACTAATAAATAATCAAATGTATTCACAACACGTATCAAATTTAGTGTGTTTATGTAATATTCAATTATTTGCGTTTACGTAAATTCAACACTTTAAAAATTAGTAAATTTAATAATGATAGTAACAGAAAAATATAAAAAGTTAAATAACGTTATTTAAAAAAAAAATAACAGTTTTGTAAAAATAAAAAAGCAGAATTTGTAATTAAATTTTTTTTTTTAAGCTTAACAAGTGAAAACACACTTGGCAGCATAAAAAATACGTTAAACAAATTATAACCGTAAAACACATGTAAATAACAAAATAAAATTTATTACAAACAAAACATATTTAAACATAATTCGCATACAGAGGTTAATAGAAGTACTTACACATATTATGTACGTATGTATACATTTATAAATATATGCATATAAATATGTATTGGTTTAATTTTGTAATTTTCTAAAATAATTTGTCTTTATTCTTATGTGTAATTTTTTTGTAGCAAGTGTTATTTTTCTAATTTTTATATTTATATTTTTTTATATTATGGTAATGTGCAACACAATATACAACATACAACATACAACGTAAAGCATACAACATGTCTTTTACACGTTTTTATTAAAAAATGATAAATATATTCTACATATATTTTTGATTTTTATTTAAAATTGTTATATATACATATAAATACTTACAATATGCAATACACCAAAACTGAACCTGTAATATTTTATGTTAAAAAATCAAAATTCTGTTGG
>NW_015421403.1:0-1415 GCF_001527695.2 Protobothrops mucrosquamatus | reverse complement strand
CTTCATTGGTTACTTCTCCACGCTGCCCTCTTTCCTTCTCCCCATCCCGTGCTTCCTTCACACCCACATCCATATCAATTCTGCCACCCTCATGGAATCAGACGTCTTAAGTCCCAAGCAGATTCTGCCTCCACCTGACCTCCATCTACGTTCAGGACTCCGTGTTTAAGAAGTCATGAGTTCAGAAGAAGGAGTCCAGCTATTCTCCAAGGCACCTGAAGGCAGGACGAGAAGCAACGGATGGAAACTGATCAAGGAGAGAAGCAACCTAGAACTAAGGAGAAACTTCCTGACAATTAGAACAATTAACCAGTGGAACAACCTGCCTCCAGAAGCGGCGAATGCTCCAACACTGGAAGTTTTCAAGAAGAGACTGGACAGCCATTTGCTGGAAATACAGTAGTATAGGGTTTCCTGCCTGAGCAAGGGGTTGGACTAGATGACCTCCAAGGTCCCTTCCAACTTTATTATTATTATTATTAGATGACAAGCCATGAAGAGGAACGTAGTATGACTTTTACCTCGAGAAATGTAGACGGAGGGGATGAAGGAAGACCTTGTTTCCTGCTGGCCAGAAATCCAGGTGAGATAAAGGGGCTTAAAAAAATGAGGAAGGCTGATTGAGGTTCAGTCTCAAGAGAGATGGGCTTAGATGGGTCATGAGTCATGGATGATCTCTCTCTTGCTGAAGGTCCTCAAATCAAGGTGAGCAGAGACTTAACTGGCTCAACTAGGTGGTGGCCTCCAAGACCAGCTTCATGGGTCTATGAGGTCACAAATCGCATAAGGCTTTGACTTGCTCAATGGTGATTGGTTGACTAAACTTCAGTTGGCTTAATTCATATGGCCTGCTCCATTGAAACCCATGAATCTATTTTATGACTCAATGAGCAATGAGTGAAAGGATCACTCGATCCCTAGAAGCACCAACTCTCTCTTCACAAGCAATGGCCTGCACAAGATCCAGAGAATAGAATAGAATGGAATGGAATGGAATGGAATGGAATAGAATAGAATAGAATAGAATAGAATAGAATAGAATAGAATAGAATAGAATAGAATAGAATAGAATAGAATAGAAAATATAGAATAGAATAGAATAAAAAATATACTGTAGAATAGAATAGAATAGAAAATGGAATAGAATAGAATAGAATAGAATAGAATAGAATAGAATAGAATAGAATAGAATAGAATAGAATAGAAAATATGGACTGGACTAGAATAGAATAGAAGAGAAGAGAAGAGAAGAGAAGAGAAGAGAAAAGAAAATGGAATAGAATAGAATAGAATAGAAAATATGGAATAGAATAGAATAGAATAGAATAGAATAGAATAGAATAGAATAGAATAGAATAGAAAATATGGACTGGACTAGAATAGAATAGAATAGAATAGAATAGAATAGAATAGAA